>NC_056741.1:1890312860-1890420360 GCF_019279795.1 Protopterus annectens | reverse complement strand
CTATGTCACAAGTGATAATTCAATAAAGGTGTTTGAAAAAAAAAGAAGCTGTGGTTCTGCAAATGTCAGGGATTTGTTTCTGGACTAACCCTATCTTTCTTTGCAAGGTGACTTTAGAGTTTACTTTAAATCAAACCAATAACCTCCTTGTTTTCTTTCCACAATTTTACAAAAAATGGGACTTTATTTTACATCTAATGGAAGTTCATCAACTGCTCAGATTCTACTTGCACTGTAGCAAAGCTATTACAAAATCAGACCAATTTGTTTTGTGTCCTTTTCTTCAGTCAGAGTGGGAAAAGGGTTTCAAAAGTGACTCTCTCAAGTCTAGATAGCTGCCTGAATATATTTCACATGTATATAAGGAAAAAGTCTTAACACTGAGTGATAATTCCAAGGCCCACTCTATCAGGACACTTGATACTTTTGCAGCCTATTTTGGAAGGGTACCTATTGATGATATCTCCTCTGCAGCTACTTGGTCCTGTGTTTATATATTTATATACCACTACAAGCTGGATTTACTTTCTAGGTTTCAGGCTTATTGTGTTTCAACCATCCTCTGGAATATGCTTCCATGAGACCTCCCAAGGTTTTTAGTAGATGGGGATTATGTCCCATCAGGTGAGACCAGACGAAAGAGAAAATATTGTATATGAAAGATCTGATGTTGTCACTTTTCATTCTTCCTCAACTAATCAGTTCGGATCTGAGCCCTTGGATCACCATAGCCTGTGTAAAAGTTCGTGCCAACTCAGAATTCTCGAGCTTCTGTCTTACTCAGAATGCACCAATCCCCATCACGTTAAATCTTATTTACCACCTTTAGGTGAAAGATGTGGTTTCTGTTGTCTCTTGACCTACTAAGTAGAAAAGTGACTTTTTGGGAAATTTTCTTTTAAGTTTATTTCAGTATTTAAATCCTTTTTTTTTCTCTACTAGTGTGCTGTTAATACTGTTGTTAGTATCTCTCTCTTTTCTCTAATTTCTCTCCCTTGCCTTTGCTATAGATATGTTTGCGTAATTCTTACTACCTTTGTAGATAGTTTTTTTTACTTTTTTCTTCTTCCCTTTTTTTAAAATTGTATTTTCTTTAATTTTTAAAATTGTATTTTCTTTATATATATATATATATATATATATATATATATATATATATATATATATATATGTATATATGTGTGTGTGTGTGTGTATTAATTGTACCTTTAGTGATTTTTTTCCGTTGGTAATTTTGTATCTTCCGGATTGTTTGCTTGTGGCTGAAAAGGAGAAAAGCCTGTCAGGCTTTAAAAAGTGTGGTCAGAAAATACCTCTTTCTGACTCACACACCTTTTGTGTTTTTTGCTTAGGCCCTCTCCACCTCAAGGAAAACTGGGCAATCTGGCACACTTTTAATCCTAAAGCATTGGTAGATCGAAGGAATAAATTTTTTTTAAAGATCGCTTGCCTTATTCCTTTGACAAAGCTATCTCTGGAGCATCTGAAGTAAAAGCCTGAAAAGATGTCTCGCGTCTCCCCAAGTGCCTCTTCTGCCTCCTCCAGGTCCTCAGAAAAATCTGTCAAAGAACTTCTTCAAATCTAAAGGTTTTATCGGCTCTCATGGCAGCTGTCCTCAGAACAGGGGGAACCAGGGATCTGGGGCGTGTCTTCTCGGATCCAGGTTCCTATCCGTCTCCAGGACGGTTTGGCATTAGGGTTTTGTAGAGAGCTTTGTCTTCACCTTTGACTCAGATGGTGCCTACCCCCTCAGATGCTAAGTCTACATCTGTTTCACCTCTGCATCTAGTGTGTCAACTATTCTCTGTACAGGGAAAGCCCATACCAAACCTCAGGCTTCCCATCAGGGTGTCACCTCCTTTTCTGATACCTCCCTGGAGTATGCCACTGAGGAGGATCCTAAGAAGAGAACGTGCAAGGGGAAGCATTTAGAGTTTCCCGAATCTGTCACTGAAGATACAGATTTTGATGAGGGCGAAGGGTCTCCACTGTCACCTCTTGATGATGTGTCATTCTGAGACATCCTTGAGATTGTGAAACAGAGAGGAGACTGGAATCCCAGCAACGTTTCTCAGTAGAATCTGTACTTCTGGAGGCATTTGGTACTGGCCCATGTACCTCCTGGGTGGTCCCACCTGCCGATGAACTCATCAAGTTGGTCTCAGAGGGTGGAAAGATCCTAACACCATTGAGACCATCCTAGGAAGACTGACAAAATTATGACTCCCCCAGAGGATAGATAGTTTTGGTCTGAAGGTCTGCTTGCGGATGCCATGATCGTGGCGACAGCCACTAAGAAGGAACTGGCAGAAGAAGGTTCATCTGTTTATCCTCCCAACAAGGTATCGTGGGTGATGGACAGATTCAGGAAGTTTGTCTATGCTTCAACGACCTGCATCTTATGGTCACTTAACTATTTGACGCATTTCATGCGACTACAGGTGGACATGGTTAAGGAACTGACAGACACCTTCTCAGGAATCATTTCTGAAGAGGTGAAGACATCTGTCACTTCTCAGTTGGCTACCCTACAATCCCTTTCCAACTCTTCCATGAGGCTCATTTCTAACGTATCAGAAGGATCCTGATGGGCAGAGGGTTCAAGCATTTCCATAAGGAGGCACACCTGGATGCACTTGTGTGATTTTACGGAGTCTTTTAAGTCTTCATTTGTCAATGCTCCATTTGACGGCACATCACTTTTTGGTCCCAAGGTAAAAGACACATTATCCAGGTGTGAGAAGGATGGAAAGAAGATGCTTTCTGCCATGGGCATACGTTTTTCCACCCATCAGAGATCCTTTTCGAGGAATCATCGAGGTGGTGGTAAAATGTGGTTCAAGAAATCTCAAGGTGCTTTCCAGGATACACATGGAGGAGCTTCCTTTAGGGGCAGAGTGGGGTACTCTAATGGTTGACACTGCTCTCGCAGAATAGGTGTCCCACAGAACCAAGAGTCTAGAGATTTGTTCTTTGGCAAACCGTTCCAGCGATCCTGAAAGGAAGCTTGATTGCCCACCTCTGGAGGCAATCTGAGGTCACTTGTCCCTGCAACAGAGAGCCTAGCTAAAAATAACAACAGGTAGTTGTGTGCAGAGGATCATTTCCAGTGGTTATGTAATACCATTTTCACTTTGTTCTTCCAGTTCAAGAAAATTCCCCAGTGTTCTACCTGGTCAGAGGGCTCAAACAGAAATTTAAATACAAAAACTGCTAAACAAGAGTCATCCAAAATGTGCCCTCAGACCAGATAGAATCTGGAACTTACTCAAGGTTCTTTTTAGTGCCAAAGAAAACAGGGGACTGGAAACCAGTTCTGGATCTTGGCATCTTAAGCAAATCTGTACAAAAGACCAAGTTCTGGATGGTCATGTTTCAGTGTATTCTTCCTTTTTTATAGAAGGATGATTGGATGTGTGCTTTTAGTATGCGTACTGTCTCATAAAAATGAGCAGGCAGTCCAGAAGATTCTTACGCTTCGGGCTGGGAGGCAGTCATATCAGTTCAGAATTCTGCCCTTTGGTCTCACCACAGCTCCTACGGTTTTACCAAATGCATGGAAGTAGTAGTATCTCACTTGAGACTGCAGGGATTCCAGGTGTTTCCTTACTTAGACGACTGTCTCGTATCCAACCCGACCAGGCATTAGCTCATCATAGCAAGGGAAAAAGTGATCCAAACTTGCACTCTACTAGGAATAACTATAAACTACAAAAAAATCTCAGTTAGAACTAAGTGAAAGTCTAGAGCTCATAGGGGCACTGCTCAACACCAAATCATCAATGACCTCGCTTTCCCTCTGCGGAGTTTACACGATAAGAATACAAGTGGAAAAGATGGCTTCTAGTACCAAAGTTTCAGCCAGCATGGTCCTTAAGGCTCTGGGATCAGTGGCGGTAGCGATAGCATTAGTGCCTTTAGCCAGATTTCACATAAGAATCCTTCAATGGATACTGGTCTCCCAGTGGTCAGTTCTTCATCTCTCCTTATCTGCCCTGATATGAATCACAACATATACAAAAGGGATTTGATGTGGTGGATTTAATCCGATCAGGTTCTACAAGGCAGTTTATTCGTCTCTTCTCAGCCCAAGGCCATAGTTACCACGGATGCATCCCAGCAGGGGTGGGGGCGGGGGGTGAGGCATTACCTAGGGAAGACAGTCCAAGGCATGTGGTCTCCTGAAGAGCCAAATTTGTATATCAGTGTTCTGGAATTGAGAGCAGTGCTTTTAGCATTGTAAGCCTTTCAGCTCTCTGTTCGGGAACAATTGCTTTACAAACAAGTAAGATGTCAGTGGTTTGGTACATCAACAAATAAGAAAGAACCTAATCATATCCCCTATGTTGAGAAGTGCTCTGGGTATGGCAGTGGGCATTATCTTCCAACCCCTTTCTTATAGCAGCGTACATTCCGGGGAATTCCTGCTTGCTAGAGGACAAACTGAGCAGGTATATTCTACTACCTCACAAATGGTCCGTCAATCAGACAGTAGCACAAATGATTTTCCGCAAGTGAGGCCAGCTATCCTGCGGTCTCTTTGCTTCCCTCTGAACAAGAAGTGCAGCAGCTACTTTGTCCAAATCCCCCCACAGGGGGAATCACCAAGGGATGCCCCTCCTTCACGATTGGTCCCCCAGTCTACTTTATGCATATGCCCCAATTCCTTTGATCCTAACATTTCTACAGAGAGCTGCCCGGTTGAAGTGCAAATTCATCCTCATTGCACCCTTTTGGCCTTAACATATTTGGTTCCCCTTTCTGTGGCCTCATTTGAATCATCAACCCTGGCTCCTGGACCCAGCTCCAGATCTGCTGTCTTACCCAACAGATATGATACATCCAAACCTCATGAGTCTTAAGCTAGCAGCTTGGTTTCTCCCATTTCCAGTAATAGCCAGATAACCTAAGCTCTCATCTCCTGCCTTCCGAATTTTGTTATCTTCCCTCAGACCATCTACAAGGAATGCCAGCAAATGGAAAGGATTTGTGTACTAGGCACTTCAAAATTATGTGGACCCCCTTTTTGCACAGATTCATAATATCCTGGAGTTCTTGACATTGCTTTTTAATCAAGGAGCCAATTCTTCAACAGTAGAAGTTCAATTAGCAGTAATTTCTAATTTCCATATTGGTCTTGGCTGTTTGCTTACTTCCCATAAACTTTATAAAACCTTTCTACGAGGTACAGTTCTGTTAAGATCCCCCTTTAAAGATACTACTCCTCCTTGAGACTTAACTCTAGTACTGCAAACCCTGGTCCTTCCTCCCATCGAACCTGCACATGATTGTGATCTTAAATTTCTTTGTTGGAAAACTTTGTTTTTGGTGGCCATTACTTCTGCCAGACAAATTTCAGACATTCAGGCCTTATTTGTGAAAGCTCCATATCTAGTTTTTCATAAGGATAGGTTACATTATGAACTAATGCTTCCTTTTTGCCCAGAGTAGTGTCAGAGTCCAACATTAACGAATCCATTAATCTGCCAGTTTTCTTCCCAAATTGTACAAAGGCGAATATTTTTTACATTTACTAGATGTTCATAGCAATTGCATTTCTGTTTACACAGAACAAAGGACCTCAGAACTTCAGATCAGTTATTTGTTTCTTTTGCTGAAGGGAAATTGGGCAAGCCTGTTTCTAGAGTTTCCCTAGCCAAATGGCTTACGAACTGCATTTCCTTTACAACAAGTTGAACTTGCCTTTACCTAAACAACTACGTGCTCACTCAACAAGGTCAATAGCAGCTTTCTCAGTCAGCCTCAATGGGTAACTTATGTGCGGCAGTAACTTTGGCTTCCCCTCACACCTTCATCTCTCATTACAAACTAGACTTAGTTTCCAGGGGTAGGGCATCATTTGGCTCAGTGTTGCTTAGGAATATCCTCCCTTAGGCCACCCTGGGATTTAGGTAGCTTGGGGACTCTGCCCCTCCAGTTGGGGACAGAATGAAAATTGACAACATCAGATAATGAAGTTATGTATTTACCTTAATGTTCCATCTGTGTTGTCCATTTCCATTCTTCCTCAACTCCCCACCCACTGACCCCCAGCCTTAATTTTTCTGGAAGAGCGAGTGGATAGAGTGAGTTTTTGGGTCTACTCCTCACATTGTAAAGCTCCAGATATAGCTTTGTTTACTTTTCTGCTATATATTCCTTAATGTTCTTTACATAAGAGTAATTTTTTCTGCTATAGTCTGCAAACAAGATCTGAGGTAGCGGGGGTTGGCGCATTCTGGGTAAGGGAGAAGCTCGAGAGTTCAAAGTTGCCATGAGCTTTTACAGTGGCCATATCGGATCTGAGGGCTCGGATCTGAACCCATCTGTTGAGAAGAATGAAAATGGACAACACAGATGGAACGTTATGGTAAATATATAACTTCTTTTTATGTACTTACCATAAAGCTATGTCCACGTTTTCCTCTTCTGTCTTCCATTTTCCAAACTACTGTCAAATTGTCATTTTCTCCTTTGACTCTAGTTTGACACGCTGCACCTACCTGATGCCTTGTCAAATTATAGCTGTGATGTGTATTCCAGGTATTATATGTGTGTTCCTGATATAAGTTCTTGTGTAGTAGGCAGCCAAGCTGAATCTGAAATATTCCAAGGAGGGAGGAAAGTATGTGTAAAGTGAAGAGCCTGAGCCTTGGACTCAAAGCTGTGGTGCTGTAAATGTCAGACCCGAAGACCCATCAGTTGAGGAGGGATGGAAGAGGACAGCACAATTCTAGCATTATGGTAAAAACATAACATTTGATGTTGACAGTTTTCATTCATTCCTCAACTAATGGGTTCAGATCTGAATCTAAGACCCGACTCTGCCATTACACTAGATTGTGGCCTCCAAAAAAAACCTTGAGCTTCTTTCCTACCCATATTGCACCACCCCCTAACATCCATCAGATCTCGTTTGCCACTTTTGCATCTAGACGTAGTTACCTTCAGCTCTCGAGTTATAGAGTGGAAGATAATCTTTTCAGTAAATTTTTCCTTTTCAGTTTATTTGTTAAATATATACCGTTTTCTTCATCTCTTGTGTCACTAAACTCTTTTTGTACACTTGTTAGTGTAATTCCTACTTACCATTGTTGGTAGGCCTAGTTTTCCTTCCCAACTCTTACGCAGTTTGTATATTTCCAATTTTACCATTGTTGGTATAATTAACTTTTCCTTTCTATTACATATGTGAAAAGTCAGAATAGTAAACCTCCTATATTTGAGGGACTAGAATCCTGGCTAGCTTCGTAGTTAAAAGCGCCGGAAAACTCCAGTATATTAGAAAACACTAGTGTATTAGCAACCAGATTGTCTTCAGATTAATACTGTATTCAGAAGTGATATATCTAAAACATATAGCATATAAGGAACTTTAAAATAAATAGTAATAATAATAAGACAGACACTGTATTCCACAGTCATGTGATCAAATTTAATTGCAGATGAGTGCTGAATAACAGAGTTGTACAAAAAAACAGGATAAAGGATACAATTTTTATTGTAAACATTTAGACTGTGGGCATGTGGAGGGAATGAATTCAAATCTTTGTAAGTCATTTGTTGTGAACGTTTAAAATTAGCCAATGGCTCTGTTCCTTTCTATGTTCAAGGAGTAAGTCCTGTAGAGCGCCAAAAAATCAAATTGAATCCAGAGTCCAGAGCTTGAATTTTAGCATTTCAGTATATGTCATCCACAAAATAAACAAATAAATAAACCCATAATGGTAATAAAAATGAAAACAATAAGTCAAAATCTCGGAGTAACAGTTATTTTCATTTTTCAAGAGAACAAGTTTAGTTCACAATTCCTTGTCCTTTAAATATTACATAATTCTGTCCCAATAATATTATTATGTAAAAATATAAAGATAATCAGTAAAGAAGGAAAACTCATCAACTAACAGTCGATCATAGTCTGAAATATGTCCTACAATTGCTTTCACTAAGAACTTCATAAGATCTGCCTAACTAACATACTCCAGATGTCCGTCACAGGGATCTTTGAAATAAAATAAAAAATAAGGATATATATATAGTTGAATAAAAATAATAAACATAAAAATAATAATGAAAATAAAAAATAAAAATACAACAAATGCCTTGTTTTTGTGTTCGTGCTTAAAACAGTGTGGCGTAATTTCTTCAGTACCATTGGTTTTACTTTACTTGTCTGCCCTGCTTAGTTTAGGAAAAAGTTGTTAGTGTTGCATGTTTTGTTTTTGATGTCTCTTAGGCAGGATGTCCGGAAAAAGTCCTTCAGGATTCAAGAAATGTGAGAAGTGTGGGCACAATTTGCCTGCCTCTGATGCCTATTCATTTTGCATATATTGCTTGGGCCCAGGTCATTTAAAGATAGAGTTCAGCATTTGTAAGTTTAACCTCATGCTCTTGCTGACAGAAAAAAAGTAACTTAATATTAAAGTGTTTGTTGCCCGTCTCATTTTCTCAAGCCATCACTGGAGCTCAATCCCACAAGAAGAATGCTAAATACCCATTGAAGAGGTCTAAACATTTGGAGTCTTCCGCATCTTCCTCATTGGACCCTCCAAAAAAAGTACAGAAATCAGATCCAAAACTTGTCATCTGACGAAATTTGCATTGGCTCCTACTGTCTTGAATCTGAAGACTGTACCCAGAACCACATACTCCCCCCATGTGGACCCAGTTCCATCTTGACTGCCTTCCCCTTTTTTTGGAAAGGCGCTGTAAATCTCCATCCTTGATATCTTCTCATTCCTCCAGGAGTCTCACTGAAGCAGTTGTGGAGAGAATGATGAGGAAATTCCTCAAGGCGCAAAATCAGAATGGATTTCTCATGGCTACTACCCCTTCGGGTCAGAAGCCTGATCGTCCACTACTCCACCCATTACTTCTCTTCTGTAATCCAGCCTGTTGCTTTACAGTCCTTGGATCTGAGCCTTCTGGGTTCGTCTGGTTTGGATCCAAAGAAAACACATTCTTTGGATCCGAATGCTTGTCTGAGTAAACCTGCTCTAACTTCCTCGGACCCAGATGACTCTCAGAGGTGAAGAATCCCTGTCGGGTTTGGGAAGTTGGAGTCAACTCTGAGGTTTTCGGTGCTGTTTCTTCCTCTGTAAGCCTCAGCACTGGAAAGCTTGGCTCCGACTTCCTCCTCGGGTGGGTTGTTTTCGAAGCAGAGGGAGGTGATGAGCCAGAAACTTGCTTTCTTGGCTCCATTGTCTTCCTTCTCTCCAGAGCAATCTGCCTTTGAAATTGTGAAGTGAGTGTTCTCTGCTCCATCAGTACAGAAGAGTTCTTCCCCCTCAGATCCATCCTCTGCTTCTCAGATGACTTTGCACTGTGACCCTCAACATTCTTCCCCACAGGGACAGCCAGATCAAAGCTTCCAGACTACCGAGCAGGGTATGCTAATCTCTTTGATACTTCACCAGACCATCCCGCTGAGGATGTCCGTAGGAAGAGAAAGTGCAAAAGGAGGCACTTGAACTCTCCTCGAGAGTCAGTTACTGAAGATACTGATTTCACTAATGGAGAAGGGTCCCCAAAGTTACCACACAAAGACGTCTCATTTAGAGACATTCTTGAGATCATTAAGCAGAAGACTGGCTGGTCTTCTCAAGACCCTTCTTCAGAGGAATTAGTATTTCTGGAAGCCTTTGGAGCTGATACTCTGCCTGCCGATGAGCTTATTGATTTGGTCTCTAGGCGGGTGGGGAAGGAACCTATTTCTGTTGAACCAGTCCCCAAGAGACCAGACCAGATTCTTGCTCCACCAGTAGGAAGAAAATTTTGGGGTAAAGGGGTACCAGTTGATGCCATGGTCATGGCAGCAGATACGAAAAAAGAACTTGCTGAACAGAGTTCCACAGTCCATCCTCCTAACAGAGAGTCTAGGCCGATTGACAGATTTGGGAAGTTTGTTTATGCTTCAGAAACATTTGCACTCAAATCGTTGAACTATCTGGCACATTTTACGAGACTTCTAAGAGATTTGATTAGAGCTGGCAAAATCTTTTTATGGAACTAAAACTGCTGAGGCTCAATCTTCAGACGTCTCTCAGTTGGCTACCCTACAAACTATATCTAATTCCTCCATGAGGCTCATCTTGCATGCTGCAGAAGGAACCTCATGGGCAGTGGCTTCATTTATTTCCACCAGGAGGCATGTCTGGATGCTCCTGTGTGATTTTGTGGATCTCTTCTCGTCCTTGTTCATCAGTGCTCATTTTGACGGCACTTCCTTATTTGGCCCTAAAGTGAAGGACACACTCTGCAGGGTGAGAAAGATGGAATCACTGTCTGTGCAGTGGGCATGTATTTTTCGACCCCTCAAAGGACCTTTTCCAGGAGTCAGTGGGGAGGTCGAAAAAATGTGGTTCAGAATGTCCCTGGGTCCTTTGCAGGACACACTTGGAGATAGCTCCCCCAGAGGCAGAGGGGGAGCTATAATGGATAACAACACCCCCATGGAAAAGGAGGCCTGTAAAATGGAGAGTCTAGAGATTCCTTTTCCGGCATACCCTTCCAGCGCTCCTGAAAGGAGGCCCAATTGCCCACCTCTGGAAGCAGTCAATGTCACTTTTCTCTGCACCAGAAAGTCTGGCTAGATATAACAAAAGACATTTGGTGCAGAGAATCATTTCCAGAGGTTATATAATTCCCTTTTCCCTACGTCCTTCATTGTTAAGAAAATTTCCTGATGTTCCACCTAGTCAGAGGAAAGCAGCAGCAGCAGTAGAAATCCAAAATCTGCTAAGAAAGAGTCATCCAAGAGGTCTCACCAGACCAAATAAAATCTGGAACCTACTCAAGATTCTTTTTTTTTGCCAAAGAAAACAGGGGACTGGAGACCAATTTTGGATCTCAGTGTATTGAACAAGTTAGTTCAACCTACAAAGTTCAGGATGATCACGGTTCAGTCCATTCTGCCCTTTCTAGGCAAGGATGATTGGATATGCTTGATAGACCTTCAGGATTTATACTATCACATAAAAATGAACATACAATCCAGAAGGTACTTGCACTTCCGACTGGGAGCCAGTCACTACTAGTTCAGAGCACTGCCCTTTGGCCTCACCACAGTCCCCATGGTGTTCACCAAATTTGTGCCAGTAGTAGCAACTCACTTGGGACTACAGGGATTCCGGGTGTTTCCATATTTAGATGACTGGCTCATTGCAGTCCCGACCAGGCATCAACTTATAGAAGCACAAGATCAGGTGCTACATGCTTGTTCACATCTCAGAATAACCATAAATTACAACAAGTCTCACTTAGAACTGGCCCAGACATTAGAATTCATTGGAGCAGTGTTCAACACAGTACCCATGGTACATTTTCCCCATCTATCAGGAGTGCAAATGATAAGGATGCAGGCAATGGAAATAATTTGCAGTACCAGAATTTCAGCTCAATTGATTCTACAGGGCCTGGGATCAGTGTCATTGGCAATAATTTTAGTTCCTTTAGCGAGATTCCACATGAGAATTTTACAATAGACACTTCCGAAATTGGGTGAGGTGAGGGGGGCATTTTTTGGGTAAAACAGTCCGAGGCACTTGGTCCACCGAAGAGGCCAACTTGTATATCAGTTCTGGACATGAGAAGAGTGCTTTTGGTGTGGCAGGCATTCTAAGACTGTCTCCCTCTTGGGACAATTTCAGTCCAGACAGATAACATTTCAGTAGTTTGATACATCAACAAACAAGGGACAACCAGATCGTACCCCCTGTGTCTAGAAGCCCTCAGAGTGTGGCAATGGATTATATCTTCTAACCACTTTCTAATAGCAATGCATATTCCGGGGAAATCCAGTGTGATAGCAGACAAACTGAGTAGGTCCATCCTACTACCTCATGAGTGGCCTCTCAACAACAAAGTGACAGAAATAATTTTTAGTCAGAGAGGCCAACCTTGCTGCGATCCTTTTGCCTCTCCCCTAAACAAGAAGTGTAGAAGCTTTTTTTGCCCTTATCTCCCCCACCAGGGGAATCATGAATGGATGCTCTAGTCAATGATTGGTCTTCACAGACTTCTGTATGCTTACCGTCCAACTCCCCTAATTCTCCAGTTCCTGCAGAAAGCAGCCTGGTTGAAGAGCAGAATCATCCTCATTGCACCTTATTGGCCTTGCCAGATTTGGTTTCCCTTCCTTTGTCCTCACCTAGAGTATCCACCTTGGATTTTGGAGCCCACTCCAGACTTTCTCTCCCACCCAACAGACATCTTTCACCCGGATATCTCAAACCTCAAACTAACAGCATGGTTTCTCCAATTGCTTTAATAGCCAGACAGCCAATGCTCTCTTTCTGTGCATGTTCCATACTGTTATCTTCCCATAAACTTTCTACTAGGAACATCTACAGAAGCAAATGGTAAAAGTTCATTTATTGGACATAGAAAAATCAAATTGACCTCTTCTTGTTCCAGTTTAATTAGTTCTGGAATTTTTGCCAAGTGTATTTAATGGAGGTGCTAGTTCATTGACTATAAAAGTTCAGCTCATGGCAATTTTTAATTTTCATGTTGGATTTCAGAATTCTTCACTGGCTTCCACTAAGCTTTGCAAAGCATTTTTGAGAGGCACTCTGCTTCTAAGACCCCCTTGTAAAGACTCCACTCTACCATGGGGTTTAAATTTGGTACCACAAGCCTTAATTCATTCTCCCTTTGAACTGGAAGCTAAATTTGATCTTAAATTCCTGACCTGGAAAAATATTTTCTAGTTGCAATTACATCTGCTAGAAGAATTTTATAACTTTAGCCTTTATCTTCTAAGCCTCCATATTTGATTATTCATAAAGATAGGGTGACGTTATGTACCATTGTTTCATTTCTTCCTAAGATGGTGTCAAAATCCAACATCAGCCAATTCATTAACTTAACAGCAAATCACACCAACTGGGCCTTGAGTCAGAGGAACAAGCCCAGGAATAAAGTTAATAAAATTCCTCCACACGACTCAACGGCTTTAAAATAATTGCTTTATTAGTAAAAGTAAGCACTTTCGCATTCTGGTCCGAACGCTTCCTCAGACTTGTATAAAATCACTTTAAACAACTACTGTTAATATAGCGGGCAGTCATTAAAGACAACCTATAGAATGTCTAGCTTCATTACGACATCATCATTCTATGAAGCCCCCCCCCCCCTAAAGTTGTTAAGAATGCTGCAACTAGAAACTGAAGACTACTGAACGCCAGTCATCATGTTCAATGTCATAACATTCAAAACAGGAAAACACTCAACTGACTTGCAAAAAATATATATAATTTACAGTTTATGCTAAAAATGCACCATACATGAATAACTATATGCACTGATAACAAAACATCAAATTCTAAAATGAATAGTGACAACTGCATACCATACATACTGTATAAAACATATGCAAGATAATATCTCTAATTCTTGGTCAAAGCCAAGTAAAAATAGTGCATCTGAAGTAGGAGATTCATTTGTCTGCAACCTGTGGGTTATGGATCCGATATCGGATCCGAACCGGCATGGTTTTCCAGCTATGGATCCGAGCTCTCAGCTCCTCCCCTCACCCATAATGCCCTGCTCTCCCTACATGACCTCAGATCTAGTTTGCCGCGCTGGTGACCAGATTGGATTTTCAGAGCTCTTCAGCTAAGTGTTATTATTACCTTTTTCACTGTTAAATTTAAACATTTTTAGTTAGTTTTGTGTGAAAGTTGTAGGTTCCCTATCTTTATAGCTTAAAGTTTTTAAGTTTTAATAACTTTTATAACTTTTAGTTATCCCTCCCCTCGCTGGTGCGTAGTGTTTGTTTGGCTAGTTAGCCTTTACTTTTTTAATTTTCAAAAAAAAAAAAGTAAAGTAGTAGTGGTATCCTTAGGATGTCTGAACCCCCTAAGGCTTTCTTTTCGAAGTGCTCCGAGTGTGGCCATAAGCTTTCCCCTGCTGATGGCCACACTCGGTGCGTTCGATGCCTTGGGGTTGAACACCTCACTTCTGGATGTTCCATTTGTGCAGGGTTCAACCCCAGGGCATTGAAGGAGCGGAGGTCGAAGCCGGTCCTGGCGGGACCTTTGCCCCCGGACTCGGCTTCGGCTACCGCTCCTTCAGGGGGTACCGTGTCTACGGTTCCCTCCTCTACTGCTCCCCCTCCTCCACCTGGGACTCAACCTCCCTCTAGTGGTTTGGAGGAGAGGGAAGCAAGAAAAAAGGACCAGAGGGAGAAGCACCACAAGCGGCGGGCCAAGACCTCTGTTTCGGCCCCGCCTGCCAAGCGGGCTTCTCCTCCGGCTTCCTTGTCTGCTGGTTCTCCCCCTCCTCGGCTCCGGTCTCCAGTGTACTTCTCACCGGGACCTGAGGAGGAGGAGACCCGATCTCTGTCGAGGCTATCGAGGAGGCACTCAAGGCCTACCTCGGTAGCCTCGTCGAGATCCACGTACAGTTTATCTGATGCTGATCTGGACTGGCTGATGAGAAGGTTCATCCAGGCCCAGATGCAGATGGGAGTGCTCCTGCCTCCCCCCCCTCTGGGGGGGAGCTCGACCCCTTTCTTTAAACCTATAGCTCCTTCTCCGACCCGCTACCCGGGTTCGGAGCAGTTGGAGCCGAGCAGCTTCGGAGCCGGGGGTGGGTCAGCGCCGATAGTACTGGGTACTTCGGATCCGACCCTGCCCTCGAGTGCTTCGGATCTGACCTCTCGGAGCCTGGATCCGAGCTTCGGATCCGGGGGGATCAGTGCTCCTTCGGCGCCGTCGGTGTCAGAGCGTACTGACCCCTCGGATCCGAGTGCTTCGGTGCCGGCTCCGATCCACTCTTCGTATCCGAGGGGGGGCCGATTATTGGATCCTTTGGTCGAGGTTGGCTCCCCCTCGGCTTTTGATGTAGTGGAGAGGGCCCTGTTGAGGGTTTCCGGACCCCCGGCACTTGCTTCGGCTCCGTCCCACGCTCCATCTGCACTGGGCCAGGCTTCCACCATCCGGCCACTGGGACAGCCCGCTCCTTTGCCCCAAGTTGTTCCTTTGGAACATGACACCGCTAGCGAGGGGTCCTCTGACAGCCCCCCTGAGGATGCCCCTCACAAGCATACGTGCAAAAGGAGGCACATAGACTCCCTCGAGTCTCTCACAGAAGACACAGATTTGGAGGAAGGGGAAGGCTCCCCAAGATCACCCCCCGAGGATGTCTTCTTTGGAGACATCATGGAAATGCTTCGCATAAGGGGGGGGGGGTCTGCCCCCAAGTCTTCCTCGGACGAGTCCGTGTTCTTGGAGGCATTTGAAGCGGGCCCGTCTACCTCTTGGGTGTCCCCTCCTGCCGACCCCCTGGTGGACCTGATTACCACCAGGGCGTGGAAGGATCCGGACACCGTGGAGCCAATCCCAAAAAGGCCAGACCGTATCCTTAGTCCCCCGGCTGACCGTGCCCACTGGAGTAAGGGGCCTCCGGTAGATGCCATGTTGACGGCGGCAGCCACAAAGAGGGAACTTGCTCAGGAGAGCCCCTCTGTCCATCCCCCGAGCAAGGAGTCTCGGATGATGGACCGCTTGGGGAAGCGAATGTTTAGTTCAGCGACCTTTTCAGTGAGGGCGCTGAACTACTTGGCACATGTGATTAGGATGCAGCGCGATCTTATCAAGGAATATGCTGCATCCCCCCCAGAGTCCATGTCGGAGGAGGACAAACTGTTGCACTCCACCTGTATGGCCACTCTCAGGTCCGTGACTAATACCTCTATGCGGTTACTGTCCCATGCTACGGAGGGAGCCGCTAGAGCCGCAGGGACAGGCCTAGTTACTAGACGTCAGGCCTGGCTCCGCCATTGCGATTTCACGGAGCCCTTCAAGGCGTCATTCGTGAACGCTCCCTTCGATGGTTCTGCCCTTTTTGGCAAAACTGTTCGCGATACTTTGACCCAGAGCGAGAAGGACGGGAAGACGCTGTCTGCCGTCGGAATCCGCTTCTCTGTGCCCCAGAGGCCCTATTCTAGGAACCAAAAGGGCCAGAAGAAGATGTGGTTCCGGAAGTCGCAGCAGTCCCAACCCGCTTCGGACAACCAGTCCTTCCGTGGCAGAGGAGGACAGGGAGGACGCCGCCCCAGGGGCAGAGGGGCTCCCAGGAACTTCGGGTCCAGAGAACCTTTCTCTGAACGGCCCGCAGCAGCCCTGAAGGGTTGCCCGGCTGCTCCACTCTGGAGGCAGTCGGGGGACGTTTTTCGGAGCACCTAGTGGCATGGGAGTCCATAACATCAGACCGCTGGGTCCTCCGCATCATATCCAGAGGTTACCGCATTCCATTTCATCACATCCCAAAATTGAAGTCCCTCCCCGACGTTCCACCCGGTCAGTGGGAGGCCGCTTTAGCAGAAATTGGCCATCTGTTAAAGAAAAGAGCCATCCAGCCCGTCCCCCCAGACCAGATCGGATCAGGGTTCTACTCCAGGTTCTTTTTAGTGCCAAAAAAGACGGGGGATCTAAGACCAATATTAGACCTTTCTCTCTTGAACCTGGCAGTTCCCAAGGAGAAGTTCCGAATGGTTACCTTGCAGTCCATTCTCCCCCTTCTGGGAGAAAATCACTGGATGTGCCCTATAGACCTCAAGGATGCGTACTACCACATTCTGATGTACAGACGCTCCAGGAGGTTTATCCGCTTCCGGCTGGGAGCCAGTCACTACCAATTCAGGGTCCTTCCCTTTGGTCTCACCACAGCCCCAGGGTGTTCACCAAAGTATTAGCAGTGGTAGCGGCCCACCTGAGGCTTCAGGGGGTACAGGTCTTCCCTTACCTGGACGACTGGCTCCTCACCGCTCCAACGAGGCATCTACTGTTATTGGCGCGAGATTCCTTTCTCCATCTAGCTCCCCGTCTGGGCATCACAATAACTGTAGAAAAGTCCAACCTAGCCCCTACGCAATTCATAGATTTTATAGGTGCCAGGTTAGACACGAGACAGTTAAGAGCCTTCCTCACTGCGGACAGAATTCAGAATCTGCAGCTCCAGGTGCGAGCCATCATCCACTCCAGCTCAGTTCCGGTGGAGTTGGTCTTGAGGGCTCTAGGGTCCATGGCAGCAGCAATAGCTCTTCTTCCTCTCGCCAGATTCAATATGCGGGTCCTTCAATGGACACTCCTAGTTCAGTGGTCTTATCTTGCTCTTCCTATGCATCATCCCATTGCGATCAGCAAGGCTTGCAAGCGGTCCCTCCTGTGGTGGCTCCACTCACAAGATCTCCACAGAGGCCGCCCCTTTTGTGCTTCTCCCCCTCTCGCCACGGTGACCACGGACGCCTCCCGCCATGGGTGGGGGGGGGGGGCATTTTGCAGGCCGGACGGTCCAAGGCATGTGGAACGAGTTCAGAGACCTTACTCATATCAATGTTCTAGAGGTGAGAGCAGTGCTCTTAGCGTTGTAAGCACTACAGGCCTTTCTTCCCTTGGGAACTATTGTAATTCAGTCGGACAACATGTCTGTCGTCTGGTATATCAACAAACAGGAGGGAACCAGGTCTTACCCTCTTTGTCGAGAAACCATGAGAGTGTGGGAATGGGCAATCTCCACCAACCGCTTTCTCATCGCAACGCATATTCCGGGTCGGTCCAACATCCTTGCGGACAAACTCAGTCGCACCATTCTCTCCCCTTACGAGTGGTCTCTCAATGCTCAGGTAGCGAAACGCATCTTCGCACGGTGGGGAACTCCTTGTTGCGATCTTTTCGCGTCTCCCTCAAACACCAAGTGCAACAGTTTTTTCGCTCTAATCCCTCCTCCCGGAGATACCCCAAGAGACGCTCTGGTGCATGCTTGGCCCCCCGGTCTTCTTTATGCTTACCCCCCTTTGCCTCTGATGCTCCAAGTTCTTCAGAAAGCCTCTCGGTTGGGGTGCAGAATGATTCTCATTGCCCCATTCTGGCCTCGACAGATCTGGTTCCTTTTCCTAAGGTCTCACTCAGTGAATCCCTCTTGGATTCTAGATCCCATCCCGGATCTGATATCTCACCCGTCCCATCTATCAGCCCCGAATCTGGACAACCTGAAGCTGACTGCTTGGCTGCTCCAGTTCCACTCCTGATCAGGACTCCCGGTATTTCGTCTCCAGTTAAGGCCATCCTGGTAGCGGCTCATAAACCATCTACCAGGAAAGTTTACCGCAGCAAGTGGAAACGGTTCTCCATTTGGGCGGAGCGGCAAGGTCTAGACCCCTTCACAGTTCCCCTTCCTCTGGTGCTTGACTTCCTAACCACTCTTTTTAATGATGGTGCCAGCAGTTCTACGGTCAAAGTACAACTTGCGGCAATTTCTCACTATCATATTGGTCAAGACTCCAGTCCACTGATGTCTGCCAAATTGTGTAAGATTTTCCTAAAAGGTACTTTTCTCCTCAGACCCCATGTAAAGCAAGTGGTTCCTCCTTGGGACCTTTCTTTGGTTCTTCAGGCCTTGACCGCTCCCCCCTTCGAACCTGCGGCTACGGTAGATCTGAAATTTCTATCTTTCAAGACGGCCTTTTTAGTAGCCATTACCTCAGCCAAGAGAGTTTCAGAACTTCAAGCCTTATCCGTCAAGCCTCCTTACTTGGTCTTTCATCCGGACCGTGTATACCTCAGGACCAATCCGTCCTTTCTTCCTAAGGTAGCTTCTGAAGCAAATATTAATCAATCCATTAACCTCCCTGTTTTCTTTCCTAAATATCAAAACAAAGGTGAATACAAGCTACATTCCTTAGATGTTCACAGGCAACTTAGATTTTATCTGAACAGGACAGCTGGTCATAGGCAATCCGACCAGTTGTTTATTTCCTTTGCTAAATTCAATTTGGGTAAACCAATTTCCAAAGTCTCCTTATCACGCTGGATTTCGCAGTGCATCTTATTGGCTTATCAAGCTTCTGGAAGGCCCGCACCGGAGGGAGTACATGCCCATTCAACCCAGTCAGTTTCTACTTCAGCGGCCTTTAAAGCTAGGATTCCTTTGGATGATATTTGTTCAGCAGCCACTTGGGCTTCATCTCATACCTTTATTTCCCACTACAAGTTGGATATTACATCTAGAGGTAGAGCATCCTTTGGCTCCGCGGTGCTCCGGAACATCCTTCCATGATGGCCGCCCAAGATTCAGGTAGCTGGGGACTCTGTCCCACAGGTTGCAGACAAATGAATCTCCTACTTCAGATTTAGAAGTTATGTACTCATCATAACGTTCCATCTGAGTAGGTGTATTCATTTGTCTGCAACCATCCCGCCCTCCTATCCCCCTGGCCTTGTCAGTTTCCTGCATATTATGTGTTACCCTTTCTAGGGTATTTTTTTATTGATGGCAAACTCGATCTGAGGTCATGTAGGGAGAGCACGGCATTATGGGTGAGGGGAGGAGCTGAGAGCTCGGATCCATAGCTGGAAAACCATGCCGGTTCGGATCCGATATCGGATCCATAACCCACAGGTTGCAGACAAATGAATACACCTACTCAGATGGAACGTTATGGTGAGTACATAACTTCTAATTCTCTGAAAGCTATACAACAAATTCAGTAAAGCCTCATATTTTATAAGCAGTAAACAAGGACTGGTGACAGAATGCTCTGTAAATCCTGGCTTCCTAAACAAATATTGCTTAAGTAGCTCCAAATTTCTTCATGCTAGTGAACTTTAATGGCTCAATTTTCATCTGAACGACAAACCATAATCATGTTTCATTTCATGGACAAATAACACAAAATTTTGAAATCAAAATATTCATTGAGACACTTCGTAATTAAATCAGGTTTAAAAACTTCTGTTGACCTCTTCTTGTTGTTCAGCTGAAAATTGAGCCATTAAAGTGTACTAGCATGAAGAAATTTTGAGCTACTTAAGCAGTATTTTTCTACTATGTAGGGAAAAAAGATTTACATCTCCTCTACTCTAACCTTTTGTGCTTTTAATTATCAGATACATATTACCAGGTATTTAGTATCTCTGTTAGGGGACCCTGGTAAACTTTTGTCCAGTATGCCTGCTACTGAAAGCCAGCTGTTGTTCTTTTACTCAATTCTGTTTCTCCGGTTACTAAATATTCTGTTAAATGCAGCTGTGATGCAGTTGATGCTTCCTCCAGAGCTGCTACTGGTCCTGTTCTGAGGAAGTTCTCTTGATGTAGGCACCAGTGTCCTTCTGGTTTTGTACTGCTGTGTTGCTGTGGATTTAATAAATAGACGTTTGTGGTGGAAACGTTTATCCAGTGCTCTTTTTTGGTTTACTCTTTCTAGGGATGTGAAATCTAAAATCTCGGATGCCCTCTAGATAGGGATACACCATTTTGTCTTGCTGCTGCTTAAATTTGTAAGAAGCATCAGGAAACGGGTAAGGTAAGGTAATGCAGGATTTTAACTGGATCTGTTTCTCCTCTCCTCTCCCTACATTTCAAAGGAACTAGCCTTTTACAGCTAGACCCTTCTTTCATAAAGGACAAAAGCCCCCAAAAGGGTAAAAGATGTTCAAAAAAATAGCTCAGAGGACAAACCTAAGCAGGAATTTAAGGGGTCTAAGCCCCCCATTTCCTGACAAACTAACCTGCTTGTGACTATCTGCCTTTGCCCTCCACCTCAATCTACCCTTAACCACTCTTTCACAGAAACCTACTCTGTCTCTTCCAGTTTGGGAATCAGTCAGTGATTGCAGAATGGCATGAGTTTATTTTCCTCAAAGATCAGGCTTCCTTCCCTCCTGTGCCATCAAGCCAGCTCCATTTAATCCCTATACATTTTGAAGTTCTGTCTTCTGGGCAGTAAAGAACTGGTCCCTCTCAGCTAGAGGGAGATGGTTTCTGTACAGGACTTTTCCTGGTCCCTTGAAAAGAGAGAAAGTGGAAACCCTTTCTGGATTTATCCCTTCTCATCTTTCTTAAGAGTCCTAAAATTCAAAATGCATATTATGCAGTCCTTGCTTTCAGTGATTCTGCTGCAAGCTTTTTTAAGTTACATTGAAAATAAAAGATGCATATCTTCATTTTCCAAGCCATATGAACCCCAGGAAATTTCTAAGGTTCTCTGTTTCAGAATATCATTTTCAGTTCTGTGCTTTGCGATTTGAACTCTCTACTGTACCAAGAGTTTTCTCAAAGTGCTTAGCTGTAGCAGTTGCTTCTTTGTAGATTTCAGGGAATTCAGATTTCCCTATACTTAGATTAGCTTCTTCAGGCTCCTAGGAGCAAGAAGCCCCTTTTAGAAGTCAACTTTGCAGTAAATTTGCTTCTTTCTCTGGGGTTTACCCTTAGCATCAAAAAATCCAGTCTGGTTCCTTTCTAAGATCTGGGGATTCTGGGTTGCATGCTCAAATCTTTGTCAATGACTGTATTTTCAAGGAAAAAGTCACTGTCCTTAGTGAATACTTTTAGTCTCCAAAAGAAAAAAGGTGCAGTTTTGAGAAACCAACTAACCATTTAAAAAATGTGCTGGAACGGGTGTGATAGATGGAATGGAAGGCCAATCACTTCAAGAACAAATTTCTTAAACATCTATTTCTTAGTATGTTATTTAGCATTTGATGTGTGTTTATATTTTATATTTAGTAAAAAAACTGTTTTTCATACCAATATTTTATATTGTGTTATATTTTATGTTCCATTTTTTATTTGGGTGTATACAAAGTTTTTAAGGAAAGTGATTGGCCTTCCAACAGCCTACTGTAAGCATTGGAGGGTTATTTAACTTGTTTGTGCAGTATTAGGATGCATTCTGATGATTTCCCAGTTTGTAGGGATGAAAGTGCAATACGTAATAAAGGCATTCCCCCCCCCCACCCCCAATCTATCACCCCTGTTCCAGTGCATTTTTTTATTTGAATACTTTGTCTGTTTTTCTTTATATGTGACCTCACTAAGTCAGATCTTGAGAGTCCTGGTATTATTTGTGGCCTTCACTACTGTTATGATTCCCTCAACCAAACTCCACATGTGGAAGATTCACTGGTATCTGAGATCAGTCTGAATACAACATTGTCATCATGTGAACTTTCCATTTCCTTTCTTGCCATTCAATAAAAGGGATTTTCACTGTTTGGTCAGGCAGGCATCTTTCAATTCAGTGGTGCCCTTTCCAGTTCTTTTTTCTTGCCAAGACCTCTTCAACATGTGCTTCATATCATGGCTTGGAGGGCCTGTTCTATTAATGTGACAGTTCAGGTGTATAGTCCAAGAATGACAGGAAGGACCACATAAATATCAAGGAAATGAAAGCAGTAACTCTAGGCCTACAGTCCCTGCATCACTTCTGGTATCTGGGCACTCTTTGAATATTTACAGATATCACCACAATTATGTGGTACATGAGCAAGAGTGGACAAGATCATACTGTCTTTCAGGATTGGCATTGATTGCTTAAGACATAGCCATGCAGCACAGTCTCTCTTAAAGCAGTTTGCATTCTTTCAGAGAACAGTGCAGTAGCTGATTACTTGAGTAGATCCCGTATAGACCCTCATGAATGGATGTTGATCAAAGAGATCTTTCTACCTATTGTCTCTCAGTGGGGTATGCCTCCAGTCATAACCGGCAGTTCAGGGTCTGTTTTTTTCAAGGATTTCATACCCATGTCATTTTTCTGGAAGGAGTGATTACATTGTGCTATCCCTCCCCTACCTCTGATTCCCAAGATTCTCCTGAAAATCAAAAAAAGGACAACCCAAAAATCTGGTTGGTGACTCTCTTCTTGCACAGACAACATTGGTTTCCCCTTCTCTTTCCTCTGGACCAGGGTAATCACCAGACATTACCTCACAGGATGAACATGCTCACTACACAATTCATCCAACCCCCTAGATGCTGAGTCTAACCCTCTGGATGACTGGATCCTAATACATTTTAGGCACCATTTTTCAAAGGATGTGCTACAGGTATTATAGGAGGTTAGAAAGCCTACTACAAAAACATTTTACGATCTGAAGAAGTTTACTTCAATTGATCTTCAACCTGTGGGTCTTCAGCTCCACATTGGATCCGACACGGCTGCATTTTCCAGCTATGGCTCAGAGCTCCATGCTCCTCCCATTACCCATAATGTCCCCCTGTCTCCCTTCTCTCTTCAGATCTCATTTGCCGCCTAAGAATAAACAAGCGTGGTCTGAGCTCCAGCATTTTTTTTTTTTTTTGCCGTATTTGTTTCACTATTTTAGATTTTCTATTGACTTTCTCCTCTCTTGAATTTTTCTGTATTTCCCCTGAGTTCTTCATTTAGTAAAAAAAAAAATTTCCTTTCCTTTCTGTTTTCTCTTTCACATGTGAGTGTGTGTTTCTGTGCCTGCTGAAGGAATGGTGGATGCCCCGAAGCCTGGTTTCAGAAAGTGCACAGGGTGTGGACATAAGCTTTTCCCAGTGGATGACTACACTCTGTGCGTGGTTTGCTTAAGGGCTGAACACCTCCAGCCCCCTGTCCTATTTGTGCTGGGTTTAACCCCAGGGCACTTAAGGACAGGCGGGACAAATTGATCCTTAAGGGCCTGTTGCCTTCTCCTGCTGGGATTGCGGTCCCCTCTTCCCCTGCAGTGAAAGCAGTGGCTGCTGCTTTGTCTTCTTCTACCCCGGCCTCTGGGACTCACTCTCCCGCCAAGAGGTCCTGGGAAGGGGATCAGGTTAATAAGGACCAGCCTCGCAAGCAGCCCCCTGACCACTTGTCGCAGACCGGCCCGCTGCTGAAAGTGAAGCCTGTATCCAGGCCTGTGACTCCTAGGCTTAGGTCCCCTAGGTTTTCACCTGAGCCCGTGGAAAAACAAAGCCAGTCGCCAGGCAGGTCTTCCCCCCACCTGCACTCCCATCCAATTTTGGCGGCGTCCGCTCCACTCGGAGCCTGTTGGAAGTGGAGATGGACAAGATGATGCAGAGGTTTGTTCGCACTCAGATACAGATGGGGGTCTTGCCGGGTTCTTCTCCCTTTGGAGTGGGTCCCTTCCAACCATTGTTCTGTCCTTCTACCCCTTCTCCAATCCGACCTGTGGTTTCGGAGTCGTTGGATCCATGGACGATTGGATTCGAGGGGTCAGCATCAGTGGTACCCTGTACCTCAACGCTGGCTGGTGCCATGAGTTTGTCAGACCTGATGGGATTGGATCTGAGCTCTCGGAGCCGCAGCCTCAGGGTCGGATCCGAGGGTGTGTTTTCTGCTCTGAGCCTGTCTGAGAGGATCATCCCTATGGGCGTCTCGGCTCCAGCAGGTTCGGCTCCGGCTCCGCTGTCGGGACAAGGGGGGAGCGGCTTCTGCTTTTTCTGCCCAGGTGGCACGCTCCCTCTCTGCATTCAGTGTGGTGGAGAGGGTTCTCGCGGGGTCGAGACCTCAGACCATCTCGTCCTCCAAATCCGTCCAGACCCCCCCCCCCCCGGCTCCGAGTGTGGTTCTGGCCATCTTGTCCTCTCAGGGACAGCCTGTGCCCGTAATGCCCCAGGTACTTCAGCCTTTGGAACAGCCCGTTTGCGAGGCCTCCCCAGACAGTCCCTCTGAGGAGGCCCCCCGCAAACATACATGTAAAAGGAGGCACTTGGACTGTCCACCAGAGTCCCTCACGGAGGACACAGACCTGGATGAATGGGAAGGCTCCCCAAAGTCATCCTCCGAGGTTGTCTCCTTTGGGGACAACGTGGATCATCTCCCCCCCCCCCGGCTCCGAGTGTGGTTCTGGCCATCTTGTCCTCTCAGGGACAGCCTGTGCCCGTAATGCCCCAGGTACTTCAGCCTTTGGAACAGCCCGTTTGCGAGGCCTCCCCAGACAGTCCCTCTGAGGAGGCCCCCCGCAAACATACATGTAAAAGGAGGCACTTGGACTGTCCACCAGAGTCCCTCACGGAGGACACGGACCTGGATGAATGGGAAGGCTCCCCAAAGTCATCCTCCGAGGTTGTCTCCTTTGGGGACAACGTGGATCATCTCCACCAGAGGGGGGGGGTCTGCCCCAAAGCCAACCTCTGACAAGTCCATGTTTCTGGAGGCATTCGGCTCGGCCCCATCTACCTCTTGGGTGTCCCGTCTTGCTGATCCACTTGTGGAAATAATAACGTCTAGGGCTTGGAAGAGCCAGACACCATAGAACCAATACCTAGGTGTCTGCAGAAAGTTTTGAGTCCCCATTTGGACAAGCTTCATTAGCACAAGGGGGTCCCCTGTAGATGCTATGATGTTGGCAGTGGCCACCAAAAAGAAGCTCGCTTAGGAGAGCTCTATGGTCTGCCTTCCTGACCAAGAGTCGAGAGTGATGGATTGCTTTGGGAAGCAAGTTTTTGCTTCAACAACCTTCTTTGTGAGGGCGCTGAACTATATGACGCACGTCATCCGACTCCAGAGAGATCTTGTCAAGTAAATCGAGTCAATCCCAGTCTCCATGTCGGCAGAGGACAGGAAGATGTTCAGTGCACAAATGGCCACCCTAAAAGCAGTAGCCAACACATCCACACATTTGCTCTCCCACACCACGGAGGGAGCCGCATGGGCGGCAGGGCAGGCATTGCCATCAGGCGTCACGCTTAGCTCCACTTATGTCAATTCTCGGAGCCCTTCAGGGTGTCTTTTACCATTGACCCTTATGACGGTTCTTCCCTGTTCAGGAAGACGGTCAAAGAGACTTTGGTCTAGAGCGAGAAGGACTGAAAGACACTGTCTGCCGTCGGGATCCGCTTCTGTTCGTCTCAAAGGTCTTTTTCCAGGAACCAGCGAGGCCCAAAGAAGATGTGGTTTCGCAAGTCTTAGGCATTTTCCCAGGGTGCTCAGGACTCGCCTTCCACCAGAAGCAGAGGAGGATTTGACAGATGACACCCTAGAGGCGGGGGGGGGGGGTCCTAAGAATTTCAGGTCCCAAGAACCCTTCTCGGATAAACCCAGGCAGCAGCCCTGAATGGTTGCCCGACGGTTCATCTCTGGAGGCAGTCAGGGGTCGTTTGTCATGGGAGTCCATAACAACAAATCAGTGGGTGTTGCGCATCATATCCAGAGGATATTCTCTTCCGTTCCAGGAACCTCCCCCATCCAACAAAGCCCTCCCGGACATCTCACCAGTGCAGTGGGAGGTGACAGCAGTACAAATAGATTCACTGCTAAGGAAAAGTCATCCATCCGGTCCCCCTAGACCAGTCTGGATCCGGAGTTTATTCCAGGTTTTTTTTAGTACCAAAAAAAACAGGTGACCTCAGACCAATCTTGGATCTGTCCAAATTGAACCTGTCTGTAACAAGACAAAATTCCGGATGGTCACGATTCAGTCTATTCTGCCCTATCTGCAGGCCAGAGACTGGATGTGCTGAATCGATCTCCAGGATGCGTACTATCACATCAAGATGGACAGGTGCTCCCGGAGGTTCCTTCACTTCCAGTTGGGAGCCAATCATCATCAATTTCTAGCTCTTCCCTTTGGTCTCACCACACCACTCCAGGTGTTCACCAAGGTAATGGCGGTAGTAGCGGCTCACCTGAGGCTTCAGGGTATTCAGGTCTTTCCGTACCTGGACGATTGGCTCTTTACTGCCCCTTCAGAGCACCTACTTTGTCAGGACAGGGACGCCTTCCTTCAGCTAGCCAACAAGTTGGGCATCACAATCAACATGAACAAATCTGTTCTGTTCCCAATTCTGGTTTTGGATTTCATCAGGCATTGCTGGACACATTACAAACAAGGGTGTTCCTTACATCAGACAGGATACAGTCTGAGGTTACACGGCTTACACATCCTTCAGACCCATTTACCAACAGCGAGGCAGTGTTAAGAGCATTGGGATCTATGGCGGCCACGATCAATATTCTTCCAATGGAGCATCTTCATATGAGAGTGTTGCAGTGGACAGTTGCGGTTCAGTGGTCCCTGTTAGACCTCCCTTTGTCCTTTCCGGTGAGAATCTTGAGAGATTGCAGGGACTCTTTTTGGTGATGGATTCAGTCCCCAGATCCCTCAAGGGACGCCCGTTCCAACCTGCCTTTCCCAAGACCACTGTGACCACAGACACCTCCCTACTAGGGTGCGGGGGCACTGCTCAGGTAGGACAGTCCAAGGCACGTGGTCCCCTTCCAAGGCCTATCTGCACATCAATGTTCTAGAGATGAGAGTGGTTCTTCTTGTGTTGCTAGCCCTTCATGCTCATCTTCATATAGGAATCATTGCAATTCAGACGGACAGTATGTCAGTGGTCTGGTATATCAACAAACAATGGGGAACCAGAACTTATCCCCTGTGTCGAGAAGCCATGAGAGTGTGGGAATGGGTGATCGCCACCGGCCGTTTTCTGGTGGCAATGCACATTCCGGGACGGTCCAACATTCTAGCGGACAGGCTCATCAGATCTATCCTGATGCCTTATGAGTATTCTCTGAATCCTTCAGTAGCAGAACAGATCTTTCTAGAGTGGGGTCATCCTTGCTGCGATCTCTTCGCATCTCCTTCCAGTGGGAAAAGTAGCAAGTTTTTTGCTCTGAACCTCCTGCCTGGGTGAAACCCCCAGAGATGCTCTGATTCATGCTTTGTCTCCCGGTCTTCTTTATGCATATTCTCCTCTTCTCCTTATGTCAAAGTTTCTGCAGAAAGCCCAAAGGCTGGGGAGCACTGTGATCCTCCTCGCCCCATTCTGACCTCGACAGGTTTGGTTTCCCTTACTCAGGTCTCATCTAGTTGTTTCACCATGGACTTTGGATCCGGTTCTGGATCTTCTCTCACATCCCTTGGGGATCCCACACCCAGACCTTGACAGTCTGAAGCTCACTGCTTGGCTGCAATGGTTCCCATGATTATTAGAACTCCCGGTTTGTCATCCCCTATTAAGTCCATTCTGGTAGCGGCTCACAAATCTTCTACCAGAAAAGTGTATCGTAGTAAATAGAAATATTTCTTGATATTGGCCACTCAGCGGACCCTGGACCCTTATACCACACCTCTTTCGGCAGTCTTATATTTTTTGGCTAGCATTTTTCAACAAGCGCCAGTTCCTCTACGGTTAAAGTCCAACTGGCAGCCATTTCTAATTTTCATGTGGGGGTAAATATGTCTTCATTAGCTTCCTCGAAACTTTGTAAGAACTTTCTTTAAGGTGCTTTTCTTTTTTAGACCCCCGGTAAAGGATCCTATTCCACCGTGGGACCTTACCTTACTGTTGCAGGCATTAGTTTCTCCCCCCCTTGAGCCTGCGGCTTCAGTGGATTTGCAATTTCTGACCTGGAAAACTGCCTTCTTGGTCACTATCACTTCCCGCCAGAAGGGTGTTGGAGCTTTAGGCTCTTTTAATCAAAATGCCCTACCTGATTTTTCATAAAGAGAGAGTGTTACGCACTAACCCGTCCTTCCTTCCTAAGGTAGCTTCGGAAGCCAATATTAATCAGTCCATTAACTTGCGAATCTTTTCCTAACTACCAGAACAAAGGAGAATATAGTTTACATTTATTGGATGTGCATAGACATTTGAGGTTTTACCTACACAGGACTAAACTCTTCCTCAAATCTGATCAACTTTTTGTGTCTTATGCCAAACCTTTCTTTGGTAAACCAGTTTCGAAAGTGACAATTGCTCGGTGGATTTCACAGTGCATTGGCCGAGCCTATTTGGAGAGAGGTCTGTCTTTGCCAGGGAAAGTGAAAGCTTGTTCGACCCGATCTATGGCTATGTCAGCAGCCTTTTGGTCCAGGGTATCTTTGGATGATATTTGTTCATCTACCACTTGGGCCTCATCTCATACTTCTATTTTGCATTATAAATTAGACATTGTCTTTAGGAGTAGAGCATCCTTTGGCTCTGCAGTGCTCCGGAACAACCTTCCATGAGGGCCACACAAAAGAGTTTGGTAGCTGGGGACTCTGTCCCACAGGTTGAAGATCAAATGAAGTAAACTACTTCAGATAAAGAAATTATGCACTCACCATAACATTCAGTCGGAGTAATTGTACTTCGTTTGTTTTCAGTCTTTCTCCCCCTCCTTCCCCCTAACCTTATAATTCAGATTATGATATGTTTTCTTATCAGATGGTTATTGTTGGGATCCTTGGTCCTGTCCAGGCTAAGGGTTTTTCGTTTTGATTATCCTGGTGATAAGGTGTCATTGGGTCGGGTGTCTGATGCATGTTTGACAGCAAACTCGAACTGAGGAGAGAAGGGAGACATAGTACATTATGGGTAAGGGGAGGAGCATGGAGCTCGGAGGCATAGCTGGAAAATGTGTCCGTGTCAGATCAGATGCGGATCCTAAGACCCACAGGTTGAACACAAATGAAGTACAACTACTCAGATGGAACGTTATGGTGAGTACATAACTTCTTTTTTCTAAAAGGAAGAAATTCTCAAAATGGTGCCACAGAATGAATCGGGACCATTATCAACTGGCTAGCCCTCTCATTCTGTCTTACTTTATTTTATTATTTAGATTATAGATAGATTCATAGATTAGTACTAAGCTAACTGCCCTTGCGAGCCATTTTAAGCTTGGCCAATTATCCCTTGTGAGACTCAAACCCTGCACCTTGTGTTTGTAAGGCAAACACCTTAACCATTAGGCCACCCTCCCACCAAAAATGCAGTCTCCCCACCATGTCTCGAACAGACTATGCCTCTGCTAGACTTTTATCTACATGATAGATAGATAGATTAGTACTAGGCTAACTGTCTTTGTGGCCCAATTTTTTAAGCATAGCCAATTACCCCATGTGAGAATCAAACTTTGCACCTTGCGTCTATTAGGTAAATACCTTAACCATTCTGCCATCCTCCCACCCCCTATTATTATTTATTTTTTTATTTTACATTTGTTGACCGGGCTAGTCTAGCTGGATACATGTCCTTTTTCAGTAGAGGCCCGGGGAGATAAGCTCCAAGACATGGTCTAAATACAATAGTACAAGTTCAAACAACACAGAAAAAAAAATATCAATATACTAATAAAAATAGCAACTTTAAAAAGGAAATAAAACTCATCAACAATGGTATTAAGTAATTAACAGTACAGAGTTTGTAAGAATATATTATGCATATATTAAGTATGGAGACATATCAGGTTAGGTCATTACTTGCATGAGCTGCTGAATTCAGGGTTGGCATATTCTTCCATAAAACAATATGTCATCCATTTCTGTTTGAATTCTTTTTGATTTACTTATGTCTTCACATTTTGAGGTCAGTTTTTAAAAGGTACCCTTCACCTCAGGCCTCCAAGAAAATCCATCCTTCTTCACTGAGACCTGAATTATGTCGTGGAAAAGTCCCCCCCCCCCCCCGAGCCTGCTTCCACCGCTTCTCTTAATTCTTCTCCTTGGAAGACAGTCCTACTGGTGGTTGTACTTCTGCCATAAGGGGTTTCTGAATGGCATTGCTTCTCGTCCTTTTTTGTTTTTTCATAAAGTTAGGGTTACTTTCAGGACTTATCATTCTTTTATGCCTAAAGTGGTCACTAAGCTGTTGTTGAATTAGATTATTAATCTCCATACATTTTTAGATGTTTCTAGATGACTGAAGTAAAACCAAGATTATCAGAAAGTCAGACCTGCTTTTCATTTCCTTTCAGGATAAAAAGTTGGGCATCCCTGTTTCTAAGCAAACTATTTCCAATTGAATCTCTTCATAAGTTCATAGGTGTGTACTAGGCTAATGGCCCTGGAATCTTTACAAGCCTAGCCCCAAAAAATTTACCCAGGCACCGTGCCATCCAATGTTAGTTCACAGTGCCCCTATCCAGTAGGGCAACTGGAATGATCCCTGGAGTGAACTTTCTGTTACCCATCCACTCGTCAAGATTTCTCTTGAAGAGGGCCAGCGAAGTGCTCTGCTTGACATGAATGAGAAGCTTATTCTAGAGTATGGGCAGTCTTTGGGAGTTGTACCTGTCCCTCCGGCATATTCTGTTAATTGTGGTAATGAGGTTGTGATCTCTGGAGCATGTGGTGGGGGTGATTGGGATTTCCTCAGGTGTAATATTTCAAGTAGGGCTGGATTAGACATGGCTTTGTAAGTCCAGCAGAGGTCACCTCTAAGTAGGCAATAAGAGACTGAGAACAGCTGAAGATTTTTGAGTCTATCCATGTAGGACGTGTTTAAGGTCTAGGATCCTTTTTGTGAGGTACTTTTATGGCCTCTCCAGCTGTTGTAGTTGTCTGGTCAGGTATATACCAAATGGGGAATTATATTCGATGATTGGCCTAATGAGGGATGAGTAGAGAGGGATGATGACCTCTTTCTTACTGGATGCGAAACCTGAAACCATTGGTTATAAGATGTGCCATGTAGAAGGACTTTCTGACCACAGTGGCAATGTGGTGGTGGAAGGTGAGGTGGCTGTCGACCTGGGTGCCCAGATCTGTTATAGCCCTTTCAGTGTTCATTGGGCTCCCATAAACATGGTAATTCATGGGAACGGAGTTTTTTTTCCAAAGGGGATGATAACGCATTTTTTGGCGTTAAGCTTCAGGCCATGGTTCCGACACCAGTCATTGGTCTCAGACAGGCTCTTTTGTAGGATATCTTCATCATTTGGGGAGTTGCTAATGACTCCAGCTTGCAGTCATCAGCGAACTTGGTCAGCCAGAGTCCTCCTGTGCTGGCCTGGACTTCTGAGAAGTAGATGCCAAACAGGAGAGGGCCCAGGACTGAGCCCTGTGGGACTCCCACTTGTGACTGGTCGACAGTCTTACTTGGAATTAGCAACTTTCACTTTGTGGGTCCTGTCTGTGAGACAATTTGCAACCCACATAGTGATGTAAGGCTTGATGCTTAGTTTGCTGTGTTTATCAATGATACCTGAGTGTGGAATGGTGTCAAAGGCCTTGGTCAGGTCGAGGTAGGCTGTATGCACTGCCTTGTCCTCATCCTCAGCCTTGGTGACTGCCTCGAAGAAGTCAACCAGGCTCAGCAGGCAGGATCTCCCCTTGACAAGGCCAAACTGCGTGGGGTCAAGAGTTTGGAGACTGCCTATATCTTTAAGCAGGTCCATGATGATGCGCTCCATAGCTTTGCATACCAGACTCGTCAGGCTAATGGGGCAATAGTTCACAGGGTCTGTAGTTGCTCCCTCTTTATGGAGTGTGATGACTGTAGCAGTGCGCCATTCGTTGGGGACATAGCCTGAGGTAAGGCTGTGATTGAACAGGCCACACAGATGTGGCGCCAGTTCATTTTGTAGCTCATGTAAGATGCAGCCAGGAATATTATCAGGTCCCATGGATGCTGTATTCTTGGCTTTGGACAGTGCAGCTTTTACCTGTGCCGCAGAAATAGTGGGTGCCAGGCTTTCGTCTGGTATTGTGATAGAGCCCTTGGGGGGAGAGAGAGGGGTAAAGTTAGCACTGAATCTGTCGGCCAGTATGATGGCTATATCTGTTGGCTCAGTATAGGAGGTGCCATTGTGCAATAACTCAGAGGAAATCTGAGTAGTTGCCTTTAAGGTTTTTGATATAGCTATAGAAGGCTTTGTAGTTTTTTGGTGTCAGCTGCAATTCTGCCTTCTTAGCTGGCTTTAGAGGATTTGATAAGGGATCTCAGCTTTTTATTGAGACTGGTAAGGGAGGTTTTCCAGTCTTGTGACTTCATTTTTTTCTGCAACAGTTTCTTCCTCCTGTTGTAGACTTTATTGATGGCTGGGGACCACCAGACTGGCTGCCTTTTTTTGGAGGAGAGCATCTTAGTTCTATTTCGTATGGCGAGGTCCATGCATTTGTGTACATGCTCATACATGCTCATACAGTGCACTGGTGTATGATTCGGCAGTCATACAGCTATTTTCCATTGACATGGGTGCCGAGAAGTTTGCCACCTCTGTTTTTAGGAGCCCAAAGTCGGCTTTAGAGAAGTTTTTCAGGGTGGTCACCTTAGCAGGGGGTGTAGGTGAGATGGAGATTTCCATGGTGCCATTTCTTTTGGAACTCTTTTCATGATAAGGAGCATCTGGTTTTGTTACAACTCATTCTGTCAGAGGTTTTGCTTCTTTAGACCTTTTCAATGGTCTTGATTCCAGATCTATTTTGGAAACTGACGCTTGATCTCCTATATATACTTCTACCAATAATTACAAAATCGATGCCTTTTTCTAGGTCCATCTTTCAAGGAATTTTAAATTCCACCTGTATTCCTCATTCCTCCTCCCTAGACACTTGGAGGGCTGTAGGTCTTTTCACAATTATAATACTACAACTGTGTCTTTCAGCTTTTCCCGGTTAGGGGTCGCCACAGCGGAACTCCGGTCCGCTAATGATTGGCAGTAGACTTTCACGTGCTGGCTTGCCGGGCCTAACGCACAACCTTCAACGAAAGAACGCCCATTCACGCATGTCGACACACAGAAGATGCTCTAACTGAGAATCGAACGGGCAAAGTCTAACTGTGAGGCGACAACGCTACCGTAGCACCAATTATAATACTACAACAGTGATCATAAAAAGGACATAATCCAGTTGTGTAAGAACTTGACCATAATGGTAGATGTCCTACTGATCAGTTTTCCAGTGTTATATCCTTACCTTCTTCTCCCCATTTTGTCCTGTTTTTCTGTTTAGACTGTGGGGCTATCTTATTCTTCTGCCGTCTTTTGGTTAATGTGATCTGATGTTGTTAATCTTCATTCATTCCTTACTGATGGGTGTTGGTTCCGTCCTCAGAACTGAGTAGGGCTTATAACAAGCTCATGCCAATCAAAAAACTCTCGAGCTAAGCTTTTACCCAGAGTGCTCTTATTTCTGTTACCTCAGATCTCATTTGCTACCTAGCCGTAAAGCCGTGTCAAGCCATCTCTCAGCTAAGGTTCATAGATTCATACTAGACCATCTGCCCTAGGGCATTTATAAGCCTAGCCAGAGTGTGTTTGGCTTTCGCCACCCATTTTAAATTAATTTTGCTATGCCTTTTTTTGAGGTTAGTATACTGTGCCTCTGTCTAACAGTGACACAGAAGTGATAGCCGGGGTAAACCTACGATCTCCCATCCACTCATCAAGATTCCTCTTGAAGAGAGTCAATGTGGGACTCTGCCTAACCTGGACTGGGATTTTATTCCAGAGTGAAGGGAGCCTCTGGGTTATGAATCTTTCCCTCCAGCATGTCCTATTTATTTCAGTGCTGAGGTTCAAGTCTCTCGAGCGCGTAGCTCGATGGGATTTGGATTTTCTGAGGTGCAGCATGTCCATTAAATCTAAGTACTTCAAACTTTCTAGTTTTCTTGTATTTAAAAACTTTTCTTATCTTTTATGTATTTCTTTAGTTTATCGTTAACTTTACCCACTCTCTTACCATTGTAGTTTTTGGTCTACTGTCTCTTTACCTACTAAGTAATCCTTAAGTACCATTGTTGGTACAAGCTTTTTATCCCTTTCTCTTTACCTTAACACTTGAGGTATTTTTAATACCATTGTTGGTATTCCCTTTCTCCTTTTCTTTCTTCCTTTAAAAAAAAAAACAAACTTTCCTCTATCTTTCTTTATAGTTGTGGTAGCAGTAGTTGATAATCTTCTTTTTGTCCGCCATGTCTAAGAAAAATAAGGAACATCAGGATTTAAGCAATGCAACCAGTGTCCAAAAAATGCCAAATTCATGCACCCATATATTGTGTGTGTATTGTCTGGGTATTCCTTATCTGTCTGTTCAGCCTCCTTGTACCATTTGTAAAGGGTTTACCTCGCGAACCCTTAACGAGAGAACGAATAATTTGATTTTGAAGGGCCTTCTTAAGACACCCTTCTCAGAGACTATTTCTAGGTTGAAGGGCTCATCACCTCCTACTAAAGAGCACAAAAAGAGACCATATTCTGTTCCTTCCCTACCCTCTGGTGATAAAAAGCAGGAACCTAGGCATAAGTTACCCAAATTAACTTCTTTGGCCTCAGGGCCCAAAATAACATCCACGGCACTGCCCTTGATACCGACTTCGGTGATGTCTTCAAAAATTCTGTCTTCGGCGCCAGCCACAGCACCGTTAATGTCTACGGCATCGACCTTGCATAAATTGGTGACCTCTGCCTCAGTGCCATTTTCGATAATTGCAACCATGGCACCAACCATGTCTACGGCACCAAGCCTGCCTCCAGTATCTCCTCTGTCCATCTCAGTACTGAACACCCTTTCCACACGTCTCTTCTCACGAGACCTTGGTGCCAATAGACCATTCCGCCTGGACCAGGTACTCACCCACAGTGGATCCTTTCTTTGGGCAGCAGTTTAGCCCTTTCTTAGAACGATTTGACTCCCTGTCGGGGATATCTATACAATCAACTAGGAGCCGAGCCTCTTGGAAATGGATGTGGTGCATCTTGTGAATCAGCTGCTGACAGCTAGAGGGATTAGAACACCTTCCAAAACTCCCCTCCCTTTTGGAGATGGGAGTCTATCTCAACGGACTCCGGCATATTCTCCTCCTTTGACCTCCGTGCAGGCATTAAAATCCCTGGCACTGACGCCTTTTTTGGTACCCATTTCTTCGGTTACACTGGTGGACCTCACCATGGTTCCGGAGCCGACCCTTTGGTCTTCGGTTCAGAGCTGGGCCATTCCCAGGATCTTGACTGGACTGTGGGCACAGTTGACACCTAGTATGGCGCCAGTTTTTTCCATGGCACCGTCTACTACGGTTCTGGGAGTCCTGACAGTACCTAATTTTCTTGTGTCTCCTTCCTTGGGATTGGGCCCATTGGAATAGGGTGTGACCCTGTTTCTGAGGTTGTCTTTCTCAGTTCTGGGCTCCCATCCCTCTTTGGGCGTGCCAGCTTTCCAAGCGATGTTGAGGGCCCTTGCCTCTGCAGGCAAACCATCGGTGTCAGAATATCAGTTATGTCCTCCCTCTGAGCAGTAGCTGACACAAGCCACTACTTCGGGACATCGAGCACAAGAGCCTCAAGATACCCTAGTGCAGGGTGCCCCCTCTTCTGAGTCTTCTTCAGGTACCATGTAGGAGGACATACAAGAGGAAGCACGTGGACTCCCCTGAAGAGTCCCTCACCGAAGACATAGACTACAATGAAATGGAGGGGTCCCCACAGTGACCCCCTGATGATGTCTCCTTTGGAGACATCCTGGAAATCTTGAAACAGCGGGTTGACTGAAAGTCCACCAACCCCTCTTTTGAGGAGTCTGTATTCTTTCAGGCTTTTCGTGCTCAACCCTCTGCTTCCTGGGTGACCCCTCCTGCGGATGAACTGGTACCACTCATCATGAAGGGTGCATGGAAGAGTCCTGATCATATCGAACCAGTCCCATGGAGACCAGACAAAATGTTATCCCCTCCCAAGCAAAACCCACACTGGTGCAAGGGTCTCCCTGTAGACGCTATGGTGGTGGTGGCAGCCACTAGGAAGGAGCTCGCCGAGGAGAGCCAGATTGTCCACCCCCCAAACAGGTAGTCTCGGGTGGTGGAAAGGTTAGGGAAGTGAGTTTTTGCATCATCGACTTTTGCCGTTAGGTCTCTGAACTGTTTGGCACACTTCACTAGGCTTCAGAGAGACCTAGTCTCAGAGCTCTCTGAAACCTTAGCAGGAGCAGTTTCTGACATGGTACATGACAAAGTTGCCTCGCAGCTTTTTGACCCTGGAATCCATATCCAACTCCTCCATGCAGTTTATTTCTCATGCTGCAGCGGGTTCAGGGGATGTTCTTCGTGTTTCACTGTTGTAATCATCACACTTGGGTTATCTGCCTGCCAGTAGCCCTCACTCGGTCCGAATACCAGAGTCTTGGGATTTCTGCGTCGGATGCTGTCGCCTGTTCCATGACGTCAGGTCGTCAGGGGTATTAGACATGCAACCGACGCCATTACATCAGCTTTTCTTGCCGTGTGGGAGCCCGAAGCAGAAGTAGTACACAAGTGCCGGTCGGCCACTACCTGAAATTTTAATTTTTCGAGTTTCAGACCTGAAGTATTCTAAAGCTAAGTACCCCATTGGGGATCCTTTTTACTTGCTCTAACCGATGTCAGAAAAAGTTAAGAATTGTCTTGTCTGTGGAAAGCAAATACCTCACAGAGATTTTCATTCTTACTGCGTCATCTGTTTAGGCTCAGACCATGACGTTCCTCGCTGTAGGTTTTGTGCCTTGTTTAACGCCGGAACTATTTGTCGACGGGCTATCTTTGTTGCTAAATTCTTTTGCTCCCGTTCTCTGTTTACCGAAATGACTTGCATAAGCCATCCGACTGTCGATCTTCTGAAAAAACGTAAAGATAAAAATAGAGACAGACCGCATAGGTCCAAAACTGCCGACGATGCTTCCGTTCAGCTAGTCGCCAGTTCACTGGTACTCAGTGAGGCGCTTTCGCAGCCCCTGATACCCGCTTCTGCAGATTCACAGGCCTTTGCTGAGACCCATACGGAGTCCAGTATACCACAAGTTGCTTCTTTGTCTATGGAACCTGCGGATGCCTCTACCATGGATGGGTCCGGAGCCACTGTGCAGGCACCGGCTTCTGAGGGTGTACCTTCCAATGTTCACATTAAACCGACAGCTTTGTTTTTGACTAAAAATACCGAGTTTCTCAGGCCCAGAGTTCACACTATGCCTAGAAAACCGATGACCAAAGCACATGCTCCAGCTCCCTTCCCACAGAAACAAATGCTTAAAATGGATAAAGACCTTATAACTTTACTTGGGGGAAGCCAGCCTCCCCCCTCTAAAAGACAAAGAATTGATTTTCCTTCTGATTCTACAGACCATGAGTCCGATGACTCTGATCCCTCTGATTACCAGGACATACCCTTATCTACCTATGAGGAATCAGATGTAGAGGATTCCATTCCCTCTGCCTCCCTTCCAGGGGACCTTTCTTTTAGTGAAACCTTGCATACTTTAAGAGAGCATTTCCAATGGGAATGCCAGGACTACCCTCAGTCCAAAAAGTGACTCAGAGAATTTTTAGACTTACCCCAGCACAGGCCTCTAGCTATACCCCCTGTCCTGGATATTGTAGATGACATCTTCATGGAATCCAGTCTTACTCCTGATACTTTATCACCAGCTCCTAGAAAGTCTGACAGGTACTACAGAGTACCTGACTCTCACAAATTTCTCTTAAGAATCCTACTGCAGATCCAGAGACATTTCCCAGGGACCTAAAGGCATTAAAGCTACTACAGCCAAAAACCCTACCCCTTCATATAGGGATTCTAGAGCTTTAGACAGAATATTCTTATGCAACTCTTGCCATCAGGGCTTTGAATTGCCAGTTTCACATGTTGAAGTACCAGCAGCATATTACAGAACTAATTAAACAAAAAATGTTGTTGCTTCCAGATTGTACAGAAAATAAAGATTTACAACAGCTAATGCATTCTGCAAACCAAGTTAGTAAACATACTTTGCAGTGTGGTTTTGATGCCTTAGAAGCATCTTGCAGGGCTGCTGTCACTGAGTCGGTACTGAGAAGGCATGCTTGGCTGAAGGAGCAAATCTTGCCAGACCATGTCAAAGCACAATTACTAGATGCTACATTAAACCAGGAAAATTGTTTGGCACAAAAACAGAGGAAGTTCTTAAAAAGATGGAGGAAAAAGCTAAGTCTATGCAAACTGTTAGAGTTTTTACAGGTGCAGCTACCTAGATTCAGTAGGCATTGGCCTTAAAAAAACTGGTCCTTTCCAGTCCCCCCCAGACTTTCTCAGTCCAAACCCAGGGGCAACAGGCCACCAAGACTACAGTGTCAGGGTATGTAGAGATCTAAACATTGGAATGCTCCCTCCTCTAAAACAGGGAGTGGTAAACCACCCACTTATGGAAAAAGTTCACAATGACTTGTCTACCTTCCTTTCCAGCAACGCCCAAGTACTTGCACCCCTAGGATAAAAACTCACCCTGCATGCACAAAACTGGATGTCCATTACCCAGGACTGGTGGGTCCTAACCATTGTATCCCAGGGATACAGATTCTACTTCCACTCACTGCCAACCCCAAGCAGGTTTCCAGACCTTCCTCCAAACCAGTGGGCAGCGGCAAGGACGCCTGGCTAGTCACCCTAGACTTAAAAGAAGCTTATCTGCACATCCCCATAAGGGAATCTTGCAGAAAATAATCTACATTTCAGGGCAGGCTCTATGCACTATCAGTTCTCTGCACTTCCCTCTGGCTTATCTACTGCGCCCAGGGTATTTACAAAGTGCCTGGCTCCAGCCAGTGCATATGGCAGGCCGAGAAATATTCAAATTTATCCATACTTGGACAATTGCCTAATTTAGGCGGACAGTTAGGAATTGCTACTTCAGCACCTGACATTTGTAAAGTGGCTTCTAACTTCTCTGAGGTACACCATCAACGAAAAGAAATCACAACGGGTGCCCAACGAAAAGATTGTATTCCTGGGAGGAAGCTTGAACACAACTTCCCAGATGGCATTCCTCACTCCAGAAAAACAGACTTATTTGACGAACTGCTTCAAACTAATGGCCACCAAAACCCAGCTATATGCAAGAAAAATACTTCAAGCCCTAGGGTTCATGGCCTCATGCATTCTATTAATTCCATATGCAAGACTGCATATGAGGAAACTTCAGTGGTACTTAAAAAGTCTCTGGTGTCCGCATTCTCCGGACCTGGAAACACTTATTCCTATCATTCCTTGTCTAAGGGCAGAGTTCCATTACAAAGCCCTGAAAAACTAAGTGCAGCTCAATTCCTGCCAGGCAAACAAAATTCACTGGCAGACGACTTAAGCAGAAATCTACTGGATCCACACGAGTGGAAGCTGGGACCCATCTCATTCAAACTTCTAATCCGCAGGTGGGGAACTGCAGAGGTGGAGCCCTTTGCCCCCCTCAAAACCATCAGTTGAAGAACTTTTGCACCAGAAATCCCCACAGCCAAGCGTGGAAAGTGGATACCTTATCGTTTAGATGGGAAAACCTCTCAATTTATGCCCCCCCCCCCGCCCCTCCTCCCAAAAGTACTACTGAATATCAAACAGGACAGGCCAAGAATGATTCTCATTGCCCCAGACTGGCCACGTCAGCACTGGTACCCACTCCTACGCAGTCTGACACCAGTGCTACGCTGGCACCTACATCAGACACCCTCCCTGCTGTCCCAGCAGGAGGGACAGATTTTGCATCCACAGCTGCAAACCCTGAACCTTGCAGCCTGGCTTATCCCCTGAATACACCACCAGCAACCCTCAGCAAACAGGTGCTGAACGTCATCCTTGAGGCCAGAAGGCCTAGTACTAGGAAATCCTATTCAGAAAAGTGGAAAAGATATTGTTCTTGGAGCCAGTCTCAAGGAAAGGACACAGCTGTGCCCTTCTTACCTCAAATCCTAGATTACCTAGCAGAGCTAGTCCACAAAGGCCTGCACTTCCCTTCAATTAAAATTCATGACTCTGCCATCTCAGATCACTACAATACTGAGCCACCTCTATTTTCTCACCCTCTCATCAGACAGTTCCTGAGAGGAGCTAACAATTTAAGGCCTCCGAGGAGAGCTCCCACCCCTGCCTGGGACCGTAACTTTGTACTAGAGAAACTCACGCTTCCCCCTTTTGAGCCTGCTGCTACAGCAGAGTTAAAATTCCTCCCTTGGAAAACAACCTTACTTCTGGCCATCACTTCAGCAAGAAGAGTGTCTGAGTTACAGGCACTAATGGCTGTGGAACCCTTCATTATTTTCCATGCGGACAGGATTTCCCTCAGGTCTAACCCATCTTTTATGCCCAAGGTGGTATCCAGTGTGACTTTATACCAATCCATCCATTTCCCAACCTTTTTTCCTAATCCTCAGAATAAAGGGGAAAGGTTTCTGCACTCATTGGACGTGCACAGACAGCTCAGGTTCTAGCTTGTTAGAACTAAACCTTTCAGAAAATCTGACCAACTGCTAGTCAGCTTTGCTACAGGGGCAGAGGGCAAGGCAAATTCAAAACAAACCATTTCCAAATGGATAGGACACTGCATCCATTTCTGCTACTAACACCATGAAAAACCTACCCCACAGTGTATCAGAACTCATTCCACTAGGGCTACCTCAACCTCTACAGCATTCCTCAGGGGAATCCCTACCAGGGACATCCTGGAAGCTGCAACCTGGAGTTTTATGCATACCTTCACCAAGCATTACCACTTACCTATTTTTTCTAAATCCAGAGATGGATTTGCCACAGCAGTCTTACAGGGCCTGCTAGCCAGCCCCAATACTTCTTGACTGCTTCCACCCTTCCTCAGCTTTGGGAATCAACCCATGTGTGATTACTGCAGTAGTGAAACACAAAGAACATAGTACAGTTGAGTACACTTACCATAAATGTAAATGTTCGAGTGTATTCACTGTTGCAGTCCTGGTTACCCTCCCTCTAGCCCCCTGTCTTTTCTATTCTTTCCACCTATCCTCTTTTTGGCCATATCTTATGGAAATTATAGGTTCATAGGTTTATACTAGGCTATCTGCCCTAAGGCATTTATAAGCCTAGCCCAAATTTTTGTGGCTTACGCCACCCCTTATATGAAAAAATACTGTGCCCATTAGTTTGTTGTGCCTCTGTCCAGCAGTGACACAGAGATGATTCCCGGGGTAAACCTACGATCTCCCATCCACAGGTCTAGATTTCTCTTGAACAGAGTCAGCGAGGTGCTCTGCCTCACATGGACCGGGATTTTATTCCACAGCATAGGGAGTCTCTGAGTGATAAATCTATCCCTCCAGCACGTCCTATTTATATCCGTGCTAAGGTTTAAGTCGCTTGCTCTAGTGGTTTTGGTGGATTTGGATTTTTGAGGTGGAGCATGTCCATTAATTCTGGGTTGGACATGGCCTTGTATGTCAGGCACATGTCACCTCTGAGCAGACGGTATGCGACTGAATAGAGCTGGAGTTTCTTCAATCTGGCAGCATATGACAGATTTTGGAGTCCCTTTATCCTTTTGGTGAGGAACTTTTGGGGTCTCTCCAATTGCTGCAGATGTCGGGTGAGATACATCCCGAATGGGGCATTGTACTCGATCATTGGTCTGATAAGTGAAGAGTACAGGGGAACAATGACCTCACTAGATCTGGATGTGAATCCCTTCATGATCAGGTGGGCAATGTAGAAGGTCTTTCTAACCACTTTAGCAATGTGAGTGTCAAAAGAAAGGCCACTGTCAACCTGGGTCCCCAGGTCCCTGATAACCTCTTCTGTGCTTAGTGGATTGCCACCTATATGGTAGCTTGGGGTTACCTTGTTTTTCCTGAAGGGTATGACTATACATTTTTTGGCGTTTAACGTCAGGCCATGGCTCTGGCACCAGCTATCTGTTTCCGTGAGTCCCTTCTGAAGGATATCCGTGTCTGATGCACTTTCCACTATGGCGCCCAGTTTGCAGTCATCTGCAAACTTTGTCAGCCAAAGTCCTCCTATGTTGGCCTGTACTTCTGAGAGGTAGATGCCAAACAATAGGGGGCCAAGGACCGAGCCCTGTGGGACACCACTTGTGACCGGCTTGGAGTCTGACACAGCGCCAGCAACTCTAACCCTGTGGGTTCTGTCCTTAAGCCAGTTTGCAACCCATCTTGTGACATATGGGTTTACGTTTAAGCTGGTAAGTTTTTCTACAATACCCGAGTGGGGTATTGTGTCGAAAGCCTTTGCAAGGTCAAGGTAGGCTGTATGGACTGCCTTTCCCGCATCAATGGCCCTGGTGACTATTTCGAAGAAGTCGACCAAGTTCAAAAGGCATGATCTTCCCTTGACAAAGCCAAACTGGGTCGGGTCCAATGTCTGCAAGTCCCCTATATCTTTGTTTATGAGCTCCATTATGATCCTCTCCATAGCTTTGCAGACTAGACTTGTTAAGCTTATGGGGCGGTAATTACCAGGGTCCGTAGAGGCGCCGCCTTTGTGGAGTGGGACAACAGTTGCCGTACTCCACTCCTTGGGCACGTATCCTGTGGTAAGGCTGAGATTAAACAGCTGCCTTATGTGCGGGTTTAATTCCTCATTTAGCTCGTGTAGCACACAGCCGGGGACACCATCCGGTCCCATTGATGCTGTGTTTTTAGCTTTTGAGAGAGCAGCTTTCACCTGCGCATTTGAGATGTCCGGGAGGCTACACTCGGCTGGGATAGTTATCTCTCCTTTAGGGGGGGAGAGGGGGGTGAAGTTTGCACTGAACCTGTCTGCCAGTATGTTGGCAATGTCTGTGGGTTCAGTGATTTTTGTATCATTCGGACTAATTCTGAGCATATCTGGGAGTTTCCACCCAAGTTCCTAACATAGCTGAAAAAGGCCTTATGATTGTCCTTTGAATCCATGGCAATTTTTCTCTCAAAATTGGCCTTAGTTGATTTTATGAGTGCTCGTATTTTTTTACTAATAATGATCAGGGGTGACTTCCCTTTTATGGATTTTGTTCTGTCATGTAATAGCTTTCTCCTCTTATTGTAAAGTTTGTTAATGGCTGGGGTCCACCAGACTGGACGCTTGCCCTTTGTGGAAAGAGTCTTGGTTTTATTTGGGATTGCCTGATCCATGCAGTCCTGGAGGTGTTCATAGAAGGCATTTGTAAGGGCTTCCGCAGCTTGGGTTGTGGTTTCCACTGGCTCAGGGGCCTTGAAGGATACCACACCAGTCTTGAGTAGTGTGAAGTTTGCTTTAGAGAAGTTCTTCACTATGGTCTTTTTGTTTGGGGTGGGGCGGGATGTGGATTTCCAGTGAGATTAGTTTATGATCAGATCTCACCAATGAGGGATATACTTCCGGTGTGGAGCATTTTGTCCCCATGTTTGTGACAATGAGATCTAGTATATTTTCTCCTCTCTTGGGAACAGTGACTAGCTGTTCCATGGGATTTGAATTTATGAACTCCAGGAACCGTTGGGCTAGAAAGTTAGGGCTTGAGTAATGTTCCCAGTCTATATTCGGGTAGTTGAAGTCACCCAATATGATGGTGTTTGGAGATACATTTATACCCTCCAGTGTCTTCAAGAAGGCTGTGTGGGGTTCCTGAGTTTGAGAGGGTGGCCTGTAGCATGCTACAATTTGTAGAGCAGTTTTGCCTATGGTTAGTTGCACCTGGATGGTTTCCGAGCTTATGCGTTGCCACCAACCTGGAGGTGTGGGTATCCTTTATGAATATGGATACACCCCCTCCTTTTGTGGTGTGGTCCGGGTTTTGGGGCCGGAACGCATGATATGAGGTAAAACCTAATAGTGCCGGGGTGCTCTCAGGAGCCTTGAACCAGGTTTCAGTTACAGCACAGACATCGATGTTCTCCATACTGAGAAGGGCCTCGAGTGCGTGCATTTTGAGATTTAGACTTCTGGCATTGAGCAGCATTACCCTCAGTTTCTTCCCATTTTTGTTTACTTTTTACTGGAGTTGTTCCTCACCATGTAATTGCTTCCTATTTTGGGGCTCCTGACATCTGGGGCAAGAAAAACTGATGTAATGGCGTCGGCTGCATGTTTTATACCCCTGATGACCTGTCGTCATGGAAGAGGCAACAGCATCTGACACAGAAACCCCAACACTCTGGTATTTGGCTACCTGCAGGCAGATAACCCAAGTGTGATGACTGCAACAGTGAATACACTCTAACATCTACATTTATTGTAAGTGTACACAACTGTACTTTGTCATGAGACGTCACGCCTGGATACGCCATTGTAACTTTGCGGACCCTTTTTAGCTTCCTTTCTTAATGCTCCAGTGGAAGTTTCATCTCTGTTTGGCCCAAAAGTAAAAGAAACATTGGCCAGGTGTGTAAAGGATGCAAGACCCTGTCTGCCGTGGGTGTACGTTTTTCCATCCCTCAACAACCTTATTCTAGGAATCAGGGGAGTGGAAAGATGTGGCACAAGAAATCTCAGGGTCCTTTCCGTGACACACTTGGCAAGTTTACTCCCCAGGTAAGAGGTGGTAACTCTTCAGGAAGGCACCCCTACAGAGGCAGAGGGGGTCTGCATAACCAGGGGTCCAGAAATGTGTAACATATGTTCCCATTAAAACCTATGATTTTAAAATATAAAAACACATGATGTGCACAAACTGGTTGGTATAGAGATGTAGTTTTCCGTGTGTATCAATATATAAAAGTTTATATTTATATGTGCAGCTAAAGTTTTAAATTCACTGTGTTCGATGTCATAGAACCTTTGTGAATGCACAAAGGGGCTATATTTTACAATTTCTAAAAACAGAATAAAAAAAAAAGTGAAATAATTCCCATTTCAATTCTAGCCACTTTTAACAAAGCAGAGCCAATGGAAAATGTATCTATATGTTCAATCTACAAAAAAAAAAAAAAATACAATAAGCAGTGTGTAAAGTTTGTATTTGAAATGTCCTATATAAACCATAACTTTGTATGTGTCCATTTAATGAGAGATCCAATGTGGTAATTTTCAAAGTTCCAGCACACTTTTTAAAGAACAATAGTAATTAAGTCCTGGAGGACGAATGGAGTTCAGCCTGAGTTGCCAAACTAATTTTGTGTCTTTCCACAGTGTTGTTGACATCACCTTCCAGAAACTCAGGCTTTAGTTTTTCAAGCCAGTTTGTCTCTTATGAGTGATCAAATGCTTATGGAGAGCATTATTATAACATTTAGCTCAAATTTCAGCCAAGTGTTCTGAAATTCTTCTTTTTAATTTGTTCATGGTTTTTCCAATATAGAATGCCTACTGCAGTAGGACTGATTTGTATTTGCAGTGGAAACTTTACCACTTCCACTTCAACTATTTAAGTATTTGTTCTTAAATGTATTAACCATTAAGTCTTATGGATTACTAATCTGTGCTTACAAGTAAAGAAATTGCAAATTCAGCATATCCCGAATTGAATGTTTTTCTTGATTTACTAAGTTTAAGAGATTTATTTCAAGTTTAATAACACCTAATACTAGTACTAGGATCATATTTTTCAAATCTGGGGAGCATTTTTGTATAGTTATTCCAATGAGAACACCTGGTGGGAAGTTTCTTATAGTGTTTGGTTTAATATTTGTAGATTTCACATAGAACACAATCTACAGAATCCAGCTGGCCAACTGCTGTTTAGCTATAGACTTTGTGTTCCCCTGTGAGACCATTTGTTAATGAAAAAAAAGTTAATGTATTTGCAAAAGCAAGTTGGGTTAGCATTTTTTATACCTTTCATCATTTTGGATTATTTTTTAAAGGCCGTTTGCTTACTAAAAATGCTTGTTTATAACTTAAGCCAAGGACATCAGTCTAGACATCCACCCTTGTAAAAACAAGGGACATTATGTAATAGTCATTAGTACACTTTTACACCCCACCTGCACCCCAGCAGCCCAAACTCACAGCATTATATTAACTTAAAATTGCTTCTGTCCAGCATTTCTTAAGTTGTTGTAGTGTATAGACTATATTTCTTACAACTAAGAAAAAGTAGTTGTTTACTTTAATATCTTTAACATATGCAACAGTCACTGAAAAGCCCCCCCCCCATTTAAAATACTCAACTGCACACAATACAAAAGTCTTTTACAATATGACATGCAGTTTAGATCATAAAATGACTATTCATATACTAATAAGAGCAAAAAATATTTTACTTACAGTTGCTTCTTTTTTCCATTTAGTGTCTTTCTAAATATTATTGACAGAAGGTGGGGTATGTGCATTAGAGTCCACCCAGTAATTTAACAGTCACCAAAATTCCAGTCTTTTTCAGACACTTTTTCTTGCAAAGCCATTTTCACAAATATGACTGATGCTTTATAAGCTCACATTTATTTACTAATATTTATGTTGATGATCATCTTCTTCTTGATCATCTCCCAACACCAGACTCTGGTTCGAGTCCGGGGTACTCATTATTCTTCTAGTTTATTCATATGCTTTGTTTTTACTCAAGCTTTTCAAGAGTTTTCTTTGGAACAATGGAAAAGGTTTCACTGGCAAAGTCTCTATGAGCTTTATTTTCAGAAGAATGAGAAATGCAGTTCCCTGCTGCCCCCTGGCTCACTTTTCTTTTAGATAAACTTTTTGTTTTTATTTCTTCCTTAGCCTGTTCTGCATACAAAATTGTATTTGATCCACCAAGAAAAAAATGTTCTCAAGACAGCTGTATACACAGCTTGAATTTCACATCTGTCTGTTGGCATTCCGTGTTTGCTGGGATAAATTTGCTTCTGTTGTGCCTGGTGTACAGTGAACAGTCATTTTCTACACTCTACTTTCTCCATTTGTTTTTCTTTTTTGACATAGGCAAGCTTGCATTTATACACATGTAATCAAACCATCTCAACAGGTTCACATTTACAAACATTATACGTCACATGTATTATTCCATACAGTATAATCAAACCAACATTAATTAAATTATTCAGTTCCTGCCTTTTCATAAACCTCATTCCTCCTACTCCAGAACTTTTTTTCTGCATGTATTCTCACGATTTCCATTTTTTATGTAATTTACTCGTACCCTTTTCTAAAATCCCACTTCATGTTCTTTTATCTCGCTTACAATATTCACTGCTTCAGGTATGGTCGCCTTAGACTTTCATTCCAATTTTCTAGTAATTACTTTTTTGTCAGCCACCAAAATTAAACTTAACAAGATCCCTGTGCCCTTAGTGTATCACACCCATAACTAGATGTGCAACTGTTTGCAGTTCTGTTTTATAGAACCTGCATTTATCTGTTTCTCCAACATGTTCAATGGACTTTGTAAACTTACACGTGTAGTCCACTGCCCTGGGCCTCTAATATTAACCTTTCGTCTTTGGTTTAAATTCACTTATCCTTAAACATTCCTGCCTCAGTAACTGAGTGACATGAGGTTGTTCCAGAAGTTTTCTATACTTGCAACTATATTTATGTCTTTTCTATTCTTGCCTTCTCATCTGATCCTTCTCCTTATACTCTTTCTTTTCTTTTTTAGCACATTCAGTTGATGTCTGATTTTTGTCTGCTTCTGGTTTGGTTTCCATTCCCGCTTGTCACCAATATTCTTCTGCTGAAGTAAGCAACAAAGTCATCTTAGATTTGTTCTTTTCATGTTACAAAACTTTCACTATGTTTGGGTCTGGTGTGTTCAGTAGATATGTATGCAGTCCTAAGATTGCAGATCTATACATGTAATCAATTTCAAGGAGGCCCTTGCCTTCTTCAGAACAAGGAATATTCAGTCTTGGTATACACTGATTTTTATATATTATTTGATAAGCATGAAGCATTTTTCTTGTTTTCTTATCCCACTGATCCCTTACCTTTTGTGGCCAGTCATTTACCCCAAAACTGTAAGTTGTAACAGGAAGGGCATATTGGTTTATAGCCTGGACTTTGTTCTCACACACTGGGACTGTTTTCAGTATTAGCCTTCTACTGAGGTTTTTTTCGCATTTGTTCATGTTTTATTGTCAATCCTTCATTAGTTTCTAAATATTTATATACTCTCTCCTTCTTGAGTTCCTTTATATCACATTCCTCTCCCAGACTGATATTTCTTAGTGCTGCAGTTTTTCTGTTTAAATGTTGGTTTAGCACATTTACTGAGACCACATAGGATCGTAGGAGGTTACTAGGCTAATGGCCCTGGGGCCCTTACAAGCCTAGCCAAGAGTTTATTCCCAAAAAAAGAACGTTGCTCAGCACCTGTCATCCCTGTCAGTGAGGGACACAGGTGGAACCCCTGGAACGTATTTGTGGTTTCCCATACACTCATCAAAGTTGCGCTTGAAGAGGGTCAGTGAGGTGCTCTGTTTGATGTGTATGGGAAGTCTATTCCAGAGACAGGGCAGCCTCTGCATGACAAACCTGTCTTTCCAGCAGGTTTTGTTGATGTTGCATATTAGATTCAGGCCTTTTGAGTGGGTAATTCGCAAGGAGTTAAACTTGTGGATATGGAGCATCTCTAGTAGGGCAGCGTCCAGGATTGCCTTATAGGCGAGACACAGATCACCCCTGATCAATCTGTACAATACCAAGTAGAGTGATTTGAGCCTGTCTACATAGGGCAGGTGTTGGAGTCCATGAATTCTCTGTGAGGTATTTCTGTGGTCTTTCCAGTTAGTGCAGATGTTTGTAGAGGTACATACCAAATGGGCCGTTATGCTCAATTATTGGTCTAATGAGGGAGGAGTATAGAGAGGTAATAACATCCTTTTTTCTGAGTGCAATCTGTTTACTTATGAGATGAACCAAGTGAAAGGCTTTTCTGACCACTGCTGCTACATGATGATTGAATGTGAGATTCTTGTCAACCTGAGTACTCAGGTCTCTCACCACAGGTTGTATACTTAGGGGGTTGCTGTTGATGTGGTAATCAGTAGGGGCCATGTTTTTGCCGAATGGTATGATGATCCAATTTTTTCGTTTAACTTGAGGCCATGACTTTGGCACCAGTCATTAGTTGCTGTGAGACCCTCTTGCAGTATGTTAATATCATTTGGGGAGTCAATGGCAGCACCCAACTTGCAGTCATCCGCAAACTTGGTCAGCCACAGCTGTTTTGTTTTTCCCTGGACCTCTGAGAAATGTATGCCAAACAGTAGGGGTTCCAGGACAGATCCCTGGGGAACTCCACTAGTGACAGGTTTGCTATCAGTGGTGGCGGTGCCTATTTTGACCTTGTGGGTCCTGTTGATGACCCAGTTGGCCGCCCACCTGATGAGATAGGGATTTATGCCAAGCTGTGTTAGCTTTTTGATGATACCAGAGTTGGGAATTATGTTTGAGGCCTTGGCCAAATCAACGTAAGCATTATGTACTGACTTTCCCTCATCCAGGGCCTTGGTGACAGTCTCAAAGAAGTCAACCAGGTTCAACAGGCAAGATCTACCATTGACGAATCCAAACTGGCTGGGGTCAAGTGCTTGGAGATTGCCTGTGTCCTTGTTTATTAGATCCATAATAATACGCTCCATGGCTTTACAGATCACACTTGTCAAGCTAATGGGGCGATAGTTTCAGGGGTCATTAATGGCACTATCTTTGTGCAAGGGGATGACAATGACAGTTCTCCACCCTGCTGGAATGAACCCTGTACTTAGGTTGTGTTTGAATAGGGTGCTTAATGACGAAACTAGTTCTTGCTGGAGATGGTGCAGAAAACAGCCTGGGATACTATCAGGTCCCATGGATGCTGTGGTCTTTGCCTTGGTTAGGGCCTTTAATACTTGATCTACGGAGATGTAAGGTGCAGGCAAATATCGGGGATGTCAAAAGAGCCTTTGAGGGGGACAGGGGGGTGAAGTTTGCACTGAACCTATCTGCTAGCAGGTAAGTCAACAGGATCAGTGTAAGGGATACCGTTAAGTACTAATTCGGAACAAACCTGGGTTTTGCAATGGAGGTTCCTGATGTAACTGAAGAAAACTTTATGGTTTCCCTTCGTTTTGGAGGCTAGTTTCGATTCATAATTGGCTTTGGAGGTTTTCATTATTAATGATCTGGTCTGGTTTAAACATGAGTAACATGATTTCCTACTCTACTAATCTTACCTAATACATTTGACTGAATATTCTCTATTAATAGTAATATAATGTATCCTTACATATATGTAAATGTAATGTACTGCGATTTTCTTGTGGAATTTTCTCCCAGGGCCTCCACTGAAAACGGGCCGACTTGGCCTAGTTGACTATCCCGATCAACAAATGCAAATAAATAAATAAAAGTAAATAAATAAATAAATATCAAATTTGCTTGTTGAGGCTAAGGAGGGAGTTTTTCCAATTTGGAATTTGTACCCTTTTACCCTTGGACAGCAGTTTCTTTCTTTTGTTGTAAAGCTTGTTGATAGAGGATGTCCACCAGACAGGTTTGTGTTTCCTTGATGAGCAAGTTTACTTCCATCCCTTAGGAGGTTGTAGCCAGCTTTTGAGACATTTTTAGCCTGATTACTACAGTTGGGGTGGGGGTTGGGTGGGATACAAACTTTGAATGAGATAGACCGATGATCTGTTCTCACCAGGGAAGAGCATACTGTGGGAGTGGTGCAGCAGTTGCCCATGTTGGTGAGAACCAAGTCCAGAATGTTATCTCCCCTTGTAGGGGATGAGACAAGCTGGTCTAGTGTGCTAGATTTTTATATAATCTGAGAATATTGTGACCACTTGCAGTTGTGCTTTCAGCTCCTTATCAGATGAACTACACAGTTTAATATCATCCACAAAAAGAGGACAAGTCTTTACACTTTCTTGTTGTCTGGGAGACAAATTATAACCATGGCCTAATTTATTGACTAGATAGCTCAAGGGGTTATAAGGGCAAGACAAAAGAGCAGCTGTGACAGAGTCACCCTGAAATATCCCCCTTTGATTTTTTTTTTATCTGTGGGATAATAATCTATCCTTTTTGTCATGGCTTAGCTGCACAGTGGTTTGCCACACTTTCGTAGATATTATAATATAATTTATTAATGTAGAGAGTATCTTTAACTAGAGAAATTATGTTTTTGAGCTATGATACAGTCGGAATTGCCTAGATATAGTAGGGCCTTGCTTAGTCTAATTGTGGTGGCTGCCAAAAAAGCAATTACTAGAAAATGGGAAATCAGTCTAAACCAACTGCACTAGAAGTAGTGAATGTAGTAACAGAGATAAAATAACTGGAATTGGGATCTTTAGAAAATAATAGGAGCAAATTGTGTAGGAAAAAATGGGAATTGTGGGAACAATATGTACAGGGGAGGAATGAGGTTGAAAGAAGGCAGGATTTGAATGAGCTATGTAATATTTGACTGACAGTGATTGGGTAGATTATAATTGATGCATAATGTCTGCAATTAAAAGTGTTAGTATGGTTTGTGAAGTAAAATGCTTGCAACTATGATTAGGTCAGTATGGCTTTTTTTCATTTATGTAAATGTATGATTGCCTGTGCCATAATTGATAACTTAATAAAGAAGTTTCTTGTTTAAAAAATGTAGAGAATTTTATACATCCATAAGCACTCCTTTATCCATGAATGCAGGATGCTGTCAAATGCGTTTTATAATCTATCCATGTTATACTTAGATTCTTCCCATTTTACAATTCTCCATTATGACTTTATTTAACAACAGTGATCCTTTGTTCCATATGGCTTTCTTTTGTTACCCTTTTGATGTCCTTCCATTTCACTGTTGTAGTATTCATTACACTAGGGATCCCCTGCCAAGGGCTTCCCGATGACTGGCCAGTATACCAAAGCCTTTTGGTTGCTATAAGTTACGCCATATGTCACATGTATGCTCCTTGCATCGTTTAGGGCATAAAGGTGACATCCGGACGTACCATCCTCAGAACTTCTTTGCCGCCAGTCCGAACGCCATCTCTAGATCATTGGTCTGAACTCCCCTTCCATTGTTGGTTCACCAAGCCATTGCAGATAAGTGCCACATTGGGTTTATTTTTTTTACTTATCTTTCTTTTATTGTTGCTTGTGAGGTTTCATGTCATCCAGGAAGGGTAAAAGCCAGTGTGAGAGACAGATTCCCCATAAAGACTGCCATGAACAGTGGCTGTTTTGCCTTGGCACCTTGCACAACCATACGTCCTGTTCCATCTGTCAGGCCTTTGTACTTAAAACTTTTAATAGTAGACTCTGTTCTTTGGTGCTTTAGCTTGAAAACAAGCGTCTTAAGCTTTTTGCGAAGGTCACGATGGTGGGAACTTCCCACTCAGAGGGGCAGCTGTCAGTGAAGAAGGCCAAGAAGCCTAGGCCGGAATCTTCTGCTGTTCAGCATCCACCAGACGTCTCTCTCGAGGTGAGTGAATGGCCAGAGGTTGACCCGGCTTTATCGTTGGATTCCTCTGCAGCAACTGGGTTGGAGGCTGGTGGGGATCCAACTTTAAGCATGTCCAAGGAGGCATTGTAGATGTCCGCTATGGACGTTTGGGTGAACCACGGCTTATTATCTCCGAGGGGTCTAGGGGTGTCTTTCAAATATTAATCAGAATCTTCCAGATTTTATAAGGTTGATGCCCCATTGAAGAAAAACCAAAAGACTAAACATATTACTCCTACTCATAAGGATCCACAGAGTGAATAACAGTCTTTCACTCAGGGCTTGTTTAGTGCTTTGATAGCACTGAAATCTCCTCAGGGCGTTTTTGTTCCAGCCACCACCCCCCTTGGTCCTTGGAGTCGGATGAGGAATCCGTTGCTTCCTCTTCCCAGATTCCCTGTCCTTTGGACTGTGGATCAGTGAAAAAGGAATCTGCCAGTCCAGATACTCCCTTTGAAGAAATTTATTTTTGGGACACGATCTTGAGGCTAATGGAATTCTTTAAATGGGATTGTGCTCAGGTTTTTGAGGTATATAAAATGTATTATGAGTTGCTGCAGATGGTTTCTGGTAAACCTTCTACTGTTCCTGTAGTTTTGGCTGCCTTGTTGGATGCATTTTCCAATGCTTCTATAGCTCCAGAATCTCAGAGCCTGCTCCCAAGAAACCTGATAGATTCTATAGAGTGCCTGAGGACTGTAAAGTTTTGTACAAGTGTCCTTCTGTTGACCCCTCGGTGGTTTCTCTAGCTTCTGACAAAGCTTCTGACAACCCCTCTCAGGTGTTTCCTTCTCCCAAGTTACTGCCCTGTGATAAAGCTAGCAGAACCATGGAAAGGCTAGGCAAGAAGGTTTATACCTCTGCTACTTTAGCTTTTAGGGCTGTTAATTATCAGACTCGTATATCCATATATTTGTTGGCTGTCCTGTCCTCAGGCCCTTCAAGTTATTTCTGATGTTCCAGACTCTGAGGGTAAAACTTTTGCCCTTTCTTTGTTAGGGACTTCCTCCCAGGTGGCTTGTCATACTATTAAGTGTAGTTATGATGCAGAGCAGATGCTTCTTCTAGAGCTGCTACTTTTGGTTCAATGATGAGGAGGTATTCTTGGCTTCAGCTTCAACCTTTGCCTGATGATATTCAGGCTAAGTTAATGGATGACCCTCTTCATAATAAACACTTGATCTAAAGTTGTTGTTTTCATTTGATCTTCAACATTTGGGACCCAGATCTGGCATGGATCTGATTCGGCCTCATAACTCCAGCATTGGATCCAAGCTCCTCGCCTACCCATAATGCCCCTGACTGCCTCCTGCCCTCTGATCTCATGTGCCTCTTGTGTGAGACAGCAGCGTGGATTACAGCTCTAAGTCCCTTTTAGAGTTTTTTTTTTGTGGCAAATTTTCTCCTATTCCGTTCTTTTTTAGTAGCTTTACTGTCTCCTTTTCACAGCAAGAGGTTCTCCCGTTCGATTATCGGCTGGGCTTGGGAGTGCCTTCTATGTGGAGTCTGCATGTCCTCCCCGCGGTTGGGTAGTGTTCGAAAGACATGCGTGCATAAATGGGCGTGCCTTCGTTGAAGGTTGGGTGTTGAGCTGGCACCTCGGCGTTTTGTAAAAATCTACTGCCAATCATTAGCGGACCGGAGTTCCGCTGTGGCGACCCATTACCGGGAAAAGCCAAAAGACAAACAACAACAACTATCTCCTTTTCCTACTTTATCCCTGTGCACTTCATGTCAGTTCTTTAAAAAAAAAAATCTTTCTCTTTCTCTTTTCCTTCTCGGTTTTCTTCGTGGTTGTGTGTGTGTGTGTGTGTTTCTTTAGCCATGGCCAAGACACCTAAACCAGGCTTTATAAAATGTACAGAGTATGGCCATAAGCTTCCCCCTTCAGATGGCCACACTCTGTGCATTGTTTGTCTCGGTGTGGAGCAACTAATGTCTTCCTGCTCGATCTGCGCGGGTTTCAAACCCCGTGCCTTGATTGCTATGAGGAACAAGTTGATTCTCAAGCCTCCTCCCTCCAGAGGCTAATTCTTCCTCCTCCGCCCCAGATTTTGGGACTCAAACTCCCACCAAGAAGTCCGGAGATGGGGAAAAGTCCTGGGCTATGGAATGGGACAAGTCCAGGAAGTGGTCTTCTGACTGCTGTTGTGTGGTCGAGCCACTGGCCAAGTCTTAGCCAGATCCGACCTGGGGCTCACTTCGACTCTGATCTCTGCACTTTTCTCTGGAGCCAGAGATTCCCCGGGCTTGGTCCCCTTTCTCCGCCTCCCGTTGGCTCTGCTCCTAGGCCTGGGTCAGTGGCTTCTTCCATCCAGTCCTCCCATAGCTTTTCTGAAGCCGAGGTGGACAGGATGATGCAAAAGTTTATTCTGTCCCATATTCAGATGGGTGTCTTGCCTGCTCTTTCCCACTCTAGGGCAGTCCGTTTTCCTTTCCATTGCTCTTTCTCAGATCTGACCTCTGTTTTCGGAGTCCTCGGATCTGAGGTTTCCTGGTGTTGATGGGTCGGCACAGGCAGTTCCAGGTACCTCAACGCAGACCATTGCTCTGAGTAGTTCAGCTCTGACACTTTCTGAACCGACTTACTCTCGGAGCCGTAGCCTTGGTGTCAGATCCAAGAGGATGGCGTCGACTTTGAGGTTTTTGGAGTCGGTCCTTACACTCGGAATCTGGGTACCTAGAGGTTCAGCTCCGGCTCCCCCCTCGGGCAGAGGACAGCGAATCCAGTCTTGCTCACCCCTGCTACTGGGATTCGTTCACCATATGCTTTCAATGTGCTGGAGAGGGTTCTCTCACCTCCTTCAAGACCCTTGACACTGTCATCCTCGGAGTCTGTCCTGGCTCCCTCTTTTTCTGGGGCAAAGTCTGCCATCCTTCTCCCTCAGGGACAGCCTGTTACCACTACACTCCAGGAGCCCCCCTCCCCCCGGACCGCCCAGAGGTTTCCAAGTCCTCCCCAGAACCCCCCCCCCCCGAGGAGCACCCTCGGAAACACAGGTGCAAGAGGAGGTACTTAAGAAACTGACTTGTAGGAAGGGAAGCCTCCCCCCCCCATTACCATGGGAAGGTGTCTCCTATGGGGACATCATGGAATGGGGAGGGTGGTCTACCCAAAAGCCCAACGCGGATGAGTCAGTGTTCCTGGAGGCGTTTTGCACAGGACCCACTATCTCCTGGGTGTCCCCTCCTGCAGATCCCTTTTTGGATTTGATTTCATCCAGGGCATGGAAGGGACCGGATACGGTTGAGCCTATCCCCAAATGCCCGGAGAATATACTCAATGACCTTCTGGATAGGCAACATTGGTCTAAGGGATCCCCTGTCATTGCCATGGTGGTTGCAATGGCCACCACGAAACAGCTCGCTCAGAAAAGCTCTACGGACTATCCTCTGGACCGAGAGTTGCAGACTATGGACCCTTTCGGGAAGTGGGGCTATACATCAGCCACTTTTGCATTACTTGCACTGAACTACAGGACACATGCTATCAGGCTGCAGCGGGATCTGGTCAAAGAGGTTGCCGAGTCTGTCCAGGGGTCCATGTTAGCAGAGGAGAGAAAGGTTTTCTCCTCCTGTATAGTCACCCTTACTTCAATATCTAATACTTCCATGAGGCTTTTATCACATGCTATGGAGAGTGCCTGTAGGGCCTAGCTCTAACTTTGTGCTTTCTTGGAGCCCATCAAGGTGTCCTTTACGAATGCCCCCTATGACGGTTCCACTCTTTTTGCCAAGACCGTTCAAGACCCTTTAGTCCAGAGTGAGAAAGATGGGAAAACCCTGTCTGCTGTTGGGATTCACTTCTCAGCCCCACAACGATCCTGCTATAGAAATCAGCTTGGGGTGAATAAGATGTGGTTCCGGAAATCTCAGGGCTCTCCCCACGACTCTCAGGACTCGCCTTCCCCCAGAGGCTGTGGGTGATACAACAGACGCCGCCCTCGTGGCAGAGCGGGTCGGAGGAACCAAGGGTCTCAGGATTCTTTCCCAGACAGACCTCACAACAGCCCTGAAGGGTTGCCCAACTACTTGTCTCTGGAGCGAGTTGGGGGACATCTTTCTCTGCACCCAACAGCCTCGGAGTCTTATCACCGATGATTGTTGGATTTTGCAGATAATATCCAGAGGATACTTGATCCCCTTTCTTCAACCCCAAATACCTCCCGGATATCCCACCTTTGCAATGGAAGCAGGCGGCCATAGAAATTTCCAGGCTGCTTGAAAGGCGAGTCATCCAGCCCGTCTCCCCAGCCCCATCCTTAACAGGCATCTGTTCAAAGTTGTTTTTAGCGCCAAAGAAAATCGGGGACTTAAGACCCAGACTGGATTTGTCAACTCTAAACCTGTCGGTTGCCAAGACAAAATTCCGAATGGTCACTCTTCAATCCATTCTGCCCGTCCTGCAGAGGAACGACTGGATGTGCTTGGTTGGCCTCCAGGACGCGTACTATCACATCAAGATGAACAGGCGCTCTTGGAGGTTCCTCCGCTTCCAGCTGGGAGCCAGTCATTTTCAGTTCAGACCACTCTCCTTTGGGCTCACCACTGCCCCCAGGGTGTTCACCAATGTGATGGCAGTAGTGGCGGCTCACCTGCGGCTGCAGGGGTTTCAGGTCTTTCCCTACCTGGACGACTAGCTCCTTTCTGCTTCCCCTAGGCATCGATTGTGTCAAGCCAGGGATCTTCTTCCCAAGACCGCCCACTATCTGGGCATAACCATAAACCTCAACAAGTATAACCAGTACAGATTCTTGACGTCATTGGGGCCTGGATAGACTCTGTTTAAGCCAAGGTGTTTTTATCTCCCGACCGACTGTTATCCATCCGACATCATGTTTCATACATCCTTCAGGCCATATGTCCCCCCAGTGAATTCAGTTCTGCGGACGTTGGGGTCCATGATGGCCACGATCACTCTCGTCCCAATGGCGCGCCTTCATATGTGGGTCCTCCAATGGACTCTGGTGGTTCAGTGGTCCTTAATGGATCTTCCCTTATCACATCCAGTTTGGTTATCTCGGGTTTGCAAGGATTTGCTTCTGTGGTGGCTTCAATTAACAGATCTTCTGGGTTGCCCGTTCATTCTCCCCTCCCCTGCGATCATGGTGACCATGGATGCCTCCCTGTTCGAGTGGGGGGGCATTGCATGGGAAGGACAGTCCAAGGCAAGTGGTCTTCCCAGGAGACCCATCTGCATATCAGTGTCCTGGAAATGAGGGTAATGCTTTTGGCGTTGCAAGCTCTTCATGCCTTTCTTCCCCAAGGGACTTTTGCCATCCAGATGGACAGTATGTCAGTAGTCTGGTACATCAACAAAGAGGGGGGACTAGATCTTTCCCCCTTTGTCGCGAAGCCATGAGATTGTGGAAGTAGTCAGTTTCCTTTGGCCATTTCCTGGTGGCAGCACACATCTCGGGGAGGTCTAACATACTAGCGGACAGGCTTAGCAGATCTATTCTGATACCTTACGAGTGGTCTCTGAATCCTTCAGTAGTAGAACAGAACTTTCTGAGGTGGGGTCAGCCTTGCTGCGATCTCTTCTCCTCTCCTTCCAATGCAAAGTGCAGCAAGTATTTCGCTCTGAACCCCCATCCGGGTGAGCTCCCCCAGAGATGCTCTAATTCATGCTTGGCCCTTCGGTCTACTATATGTCTACCCTCCGCTGCATCTGATATCCAAGTTCATTCAGAAAGCTCAATGACTGGGGAGCTCAGTGATCCTTAGTGCCCCTTTCTGGCCTCCCCAAGTTAGGTTCCCCTCTCTGTGGTCTCATGCGGCGTGTCCACCTTGGACACTAGATCCATTCTGGATCTGATTACACATCCCTCAGGGATCCTTCACACAGACTTAGTTGGCCTGAAGCTCACGTCTTGACTGCTGCAGTTCACTTGATAGTTAGGACTCTCAGGCTGTCTTTTCCTGTTAAGAAGATTTTAGTAGCGGCTCACAAATCTTCAGCCAGGAAGGTTTACTCAAGTAAATGGAAGTGTTTCTCGATCTGGCCTTCTCAGCATGACCTGGATCCTTTCACTGCGCCAGTTTCGTCCATCTTGGAGTTTCTGGCAGATATTTTTAATCATGGCACTAGCTTTTTTACGGTCAAGGTACAATTTGGCAGCGATGTCTGATTTTCACATAGGCGAAAATTTGGCTACCTTTGCTTTGTCCAAGGTTTATAAGGCCTTTTTGAAAAGTACCTTTCTACTTAGGCCTCTGGTTAATGACCCAATGCTCCCTTAGGATCTCACCTTGGTGCTGCAAGCTCTGATTTCTTCCCCCTTTCAGCCAGCAGCTATGGTTGAGTTGTAGATGTTCTTCGTGTTTCACTGTTGCAGTCATCACATTTGGGTTATCCCTGCCAGGGTAGCCCTGTGCCAGCCGAATACTAGATACTTAGTATTTCTGTGTCGGTTGCTGACGCTTGAGGACTGACGTCAGGTTGTCAGTAGTATAAAGTAAGACAGCCGACATCATTACATCAGTCTTTCTTGCCATGGAGCCAGAAGCAGTTTGCACGAGTGCTGGTCGGCCGCTACCTGAGTTTTCGTCTACCGAAATGAAGTTGAAGTCTTTTAAAGGTAAGTACCCCATTGGGGATCCTTTTTTCTTGCACTAACCGATGTCAGAAAAAGTTAATTATTGCCTCGCCTGTGGAAAGCAAATACCACACCGAGACTTCCACTTTTACTGCGTTACTTGTTTAGGCCCATACCACAATGTCCCTCATTGTCTCTCCTGTGCTTTGTTCAACACAGAACTATCCATCGTCCAGCTCTTATTGTAGCCAGATATTTTCACTTACAGTCCTTGAATTCCGATATGGCTTTGGTAAGCCATCCGACAGCAGATCTTTCGAAAAAACGTAAAGATAAAGACAGAGGCTGCAAAGGACCAGACCTACAGACGACACTTCTGTTAAGCTAGTCATCAGTTCTCCAGTACTCAGTGAGGCGCTTTCACAGCCCCTGATGCCCACTTCTTTTGATTCGCAGGCCGCTACCAAGACTCTTTGGGAGTCTGGTATGCCGCAAAACTCTTCTTCGACTGAGGATCCTGTGGTCGTCTCTACCTTGGATGGGTCCGGAGCCGCTGAGCAGGCACCGGCTTCCAAGGAAGTCCTCCGCACTACCCTCTCCACATATGACATTTCTGATGCAGGGGATTCCATTCCTTCAGCCTCTCCCCCAGAGGATTTTTCATTTGGGAAAACCCTGCATACTTTAAGGGAGCATTTCCAGTGGGAGAGTCAGGACTACCCTCAGTCTAAAAAGAGACTCAGGGAATTCCTAGATGTTCCACAACACAGACCCTTGGCCATCCCCCCAATCCTGGATGTTGTGGAGGATGTTTTCCTTGAATCCAGCTTGATACCTGATGCCCATCCTGCTGCTCCCAGAAAACCAGACAGGTACTATAGAGTCCCTGACTCACACAAATATTTTTAAAAATCTTATAGCTGACCCTGAGGTCATTTCTCAAGGGCCAAAAGTGATTAAAGCAACCTCTACTAACTATCCCACCCCTCAGACAGGGATTCCCAAGCATTGGACAGATGGGGTAAAAAATGTATACACCTCAGCTACTCTTGCTATCAGGGCACTAAATTGTCAGTTCCATATGCTGAAATTTCAGCAACATATCTTGGAACTCCTTAAACAAAAAATGTCTTCCTTTCCTGCTTGGGCAGAATCTAAAGATTTACAAGAGTTAATGCGTTCTGCAAGTCGGGTAACTAAACACACCTTGCACTGTGGTTTTGAAGCCCTAGAAGCTTCTTGCAGGGCAGCAGTCACTGGATCTGTCATTAGAAGGCATGCATGGCTTAAGGAGCACCCCTGCCAGACCATGTCAAATCTAAATTGTTGGGTAACCCCTTGCACAACAATAACTTATTTGGCACTAAGGCAGAAGAGGTCTTAAAAAAGATGGAAGAAAAAGCAAAATCTATGCAAACAGTTAAGGATTTCTTGCAGGTCCAGCCACCTAGGTTCAGCAGGCATTGTCCCTCCAAACACTGGTCCTTTCCTGCTCCCAGTAAACCGGCCCAGCCTAAGCCTCGTGGAAGCAGACCCCCCAGACAGTAGCCCCAGGGAATGCAGAGATCTAAGCAGTGGACTACCTCCACTTCTAAACCAGGGAGTTCTAAGCCACCCCCTTATGGTAAGAACTCACAATGACTCACCTCCTCCACCCCTTCCCTCAGCCCACTGTCACTTACTCCTAGGAGGGAAACTGTCCTTTCACTCAAGCACCTGAGCCACCATTACCAAGGACCACTAGGTTCTGAACATTGTGCTCAGGGATACAAATTTTCCTTCCACACCCTTCCTACCCCAAAAGGGTACCCAGATCCTACCACCAAATCAGTGGGCAGAGGCTCAAAAGCAAATCCTTTCCCTGCTCTCTATGAGGACAGTAGAGCACGTTCCTGCGTAACAGATAGGCCAAGGTTTCTACTCCAGACTTTTTCTGGTGCCCAGAAATGAGGGCACCTGGTGCCCCATCCTCGATCTATCCATTCTAAACACCTTCCTGGTGATCCCAAAATTCAGAATGCTCACCATCCAACAGGTGATACCTATGCTGTCCAAGGATGCTTGGCGAGCCACCCTGGATCTAAAAGAGACTTGCCTACATATAATCAGGGAATCATGCAGGAAATATCTCTTTTTCTCAATGCTTTCATTTCTCTGCGCTTCCCTTTGGCTTATCTGCTGCTCCCAGAGTTTTCACAAAATGTCTGGCTCCGGCCATTGCCTTTTACAGCCAGAGAAATATTCAGATTTACCCATACCTAGATGACTGTCTTATTCAGGCAGACAGCCAGGAAAAGCTGCTCAAGCACCTGGCCTTTATAAAGACCCTACTAACCTCCCTAGGGTACACGATCAAAGAAAATAAATCAAAACAGGTGCCCACCCAAAGGATAATTTTCCTGGGAGCAAGTCTGGACACATCATCCCAGATGGCTTACCTTAATCCAGAGAAACAAATTTTCCTGACAGTTTACTTTTCTCAGCTAGCCACCAGGCCCCAGCTATCTGCAAGGAAGATCCTGCAAGCTCTGAGGTTCATGGCATCTTGCATACTACTCATTCCATATGCCAGACTGCATATGAGGAAATTTCAGTGGTACCTAAAGAGCCTTTGGTGTCAATACTCTCAAGACCTAGAAACTCTTCTACCTATAATTCCTTGCCTCAGAAAGATTTTCTTTGGTGGGCAGCAGCATGCTCCCACAACAAGAGAATGCCTTTCTCCCCATCCCCCGCTGCCCAGACCCTCACCACAGATGCATCAGACTATGCTTGGGCTGCACACGTGGCCGGCAGGTGCATACAGGGCCAATGGAACCCACAGCAAATCCCTCTGCACATCAGTCAAAAAGAGATGATGGCTGTGCAGCATGCCTTGATAGCTTTCAAGCCCCTTCTCTCTCCAGGAGCTTTCCTGATCAAAATAGACAACGCCACTGTGATGTAGTACATCAACAAGCAGGGAGGGACTCACTCCTACCCTCTATGCAGGCTAGCCATGATCCTTTGGCACACAGCCTCTGCCATGCAACTACACCTGTTAGCACAATTACTACCAGGCTCTCTCAACTTTCTGGCAGACCAATTAAGCAGAAGTCTTCTGGGCCCACATGAGTGGCAACTCAACAGAAGTACCTCCACCCTAATAACTCAGAAATGTAGAACCCCGAAGGTCGGGCTTTTTGCCTCCCACATCGACCATCAGCTCAGCAAATTCTGCACCAGAGAGCATCACTGCATGGCTTGGAGAGTGGATGCCCTGTCCTTCCCCTGGGTGAATCTATCGGTCTATGCCTTTCCTCCCCTACCTCTCATACCCAGGGTACTGCTCAAAATAAGGGAGGCAAAACCAAAGACCATTCTTATAGCTCCAGACTGGCCCCACCAGCACTGGTACCCCTTGCTGTGCAGCTTGTCCACGCTACCTCCATGGCATCTTCCTCAGATTCCAAACCTCGTGACCCAGATGGAAGGGGAATTCATGCATCTCAAATTGCAGACACTCAGTTTGGCAGCTTGGCTTATTCCCTAACCCCAAACCAATGTGCCAACCTTAATAAACAGGTTCTGGGTGTTATCCATGAGGCCAGACGTCCTAGCAGCAGAAAGTCTTATACTGATAAATGGAAAAGGTTCTGCACCTGGATCCAGGCTAAAAGAGCCAATGCAGCACAGCCCTCCCTCCCTCTCATGCTGGATTACTTAGTTACATATACTACACAGTAGTCTGTCTTTCACCTGTATAAAAATTCATACCTCTGCTATTTCTGGTCATTTTCCCGCTGAGCAGCCCCTTTTCTCACACCCTTTCATCAAACAGTTCCTAAGAGGGGCTAGCAACTTGAGGCCACCCAGAAGGGCACCAAAACCAGCTTGGGACCTTAACTTTGTATTGGAAAAGCTAACTCCTCCCCCTTTCGAACCAGCTGCTTCTGCAGAGTTAAAATTTCTCTCCTGGAAGACCGCTTTCCTTCTGGCCATCACTTCAGCCAGAAGAGTCTCTGAGCTGCAAGCACTCATGGCTGTGGAACCCTTCATCATCTTCCATGCAGACAGGGTATCCCTCAGAACTAACCCATCCTTCATACCCAAGGTGGTGTCCAGTGTGGCTCTCAACCAATCCAATCATTTGCCCACCTTTTTCTTCTAATCCCCAAAACAAGGAGGAAAGGATTCTTCACTCTCTGGATGTGCACAGACAGCTCAAATTCTATGTAGACAGGACTAAATCATTCAGAAAGTCTGATCAGTTGCTGGTTAACTTTGCTACAGGGGCAGAAGGCAAAGCCATCTCCAAACAAGCCATTTCCAAATGGATAGCACACTGCATCCATTTCTGCGACAAACTGCATGGAAAGCCTCCCCCAAGGGGGTCAGGACACACTCCACTAGAGCAGTCTCAACCTCTGCAACTTTCCTCAGAGGAGTCCCCACCAGGGGCATCCTGGAGGCTGCCACCTGGACATCTGTTCACACTTTTACCAAGCATTACCACCTGCCCCTCTTCTCCAAATCCAGGGCAGGGTTTGCCTCTGCAGTCTTGCAGGGCATCCTAGCCAACCCCTAGTTTCATTGACTGCCTCCACCCTTTTCCTCAGCTTTGGGAATTAACCCAAATGTGATGACTGCAACAGTGAAACACAAAGAACATAGTACAGTTGTGTACACTTACCATAAATATAAATGTTCGAGTGTATTCACTGTTGCATTCCTGGTTTCCCTCCCTCCATCCCCCTTTCTTCTCTTTCTCCTTTTATTACCATTCTCACTTGTTGTTCTCCTTCCCTTACAAAGGGACGTATTGGTATTTATTTTCCACTGGTGGGGTTCGGCCACCAGAACCTGGCCTCTTACTTTGGGGGCTCCTGACAGGTTAGGGCAAGAAAAACTGATGTAATGGCATTGGCTGCCATACGTTTTACTGCTGACATCCTGATGTCAGTCCTCAAGAAACAGCAACCGAAGCAGAAATACTGAGTCTCTGGTATTCGGGCTGGCCGAGGGCTACCCTGGCAGAGATAACCCAAATGTGATGGCTGCAACAGTGAATACACTTGAACATCTACATTTATGGTAAGTGTACACAACTGTATTTTCCTGTCTTGGAAGATGGCTTTTTTGGTTGCAGTTACCTCAGTCAAGAGAGTTTCGGAGATCCAAGCATTGTCTGTCAAGCCTCCTTGTACTGTATGGCATTTCATAAAGACAGGGTATCCCTGCAGACAAACTCATCATTCCCGCCGAAATTGACATCAGAGTCCAATATTAACCAGGTCATCAGTCTTCCAGTTTTCTTTCAAAATTTCCAGAATAAAGGAGAGTATAAGTTGCACTTGCTTGAGGTTCACAGACAGCTGCGTTTCTATTTTCCTAGAACAAAATCCTTTCGTATGTCTGATCAACTTTTTGTTTCCTTTTCTTAAACCTTCTTTAGAAAGTCTGTCTCTAAGGTTACTATTGCTCGATGAATTTCTGAGTGTATTTCTTTGGCCTATCAAGCTAAAGGGTTATCTCCACCAGGGCATGTCTGGGCGCATTCCATCAGGTCTGTTGCTACTTCTACAGCTTTTTGGTCCAGGGTTTCCTTAGATGATATCTGTTCTGATGCTACCTGGGCATCATTGCACATATTTATCTCCCATTATAAATTGTATCTTCTTTCCAGGGGCAGGGCATACTTCGGCTCAGCCATGCTCCAGAACAACATTCCATGAAGACCACCCAGAGTTTATGGGTAGTTGAGGACTCTGTCCCACAGGTTGAAGATCAAATGAAAACAACAACTTCAGATAAAAAAAGTTATGTACTCACCATAACATTCCATCTGAGTTGTTGCTTTTCATTTGACTTCAACCATCCCTTCCTCCTTCCTTGTGTGGGCTGTGTAGTAGTCCAGATGGAACAGGCATAGCTCCTGTAGTCTTGGCTTGTTTCTCTCTTGAGTCTTGTGGTGATGCCAAGTCTGTAGGCATATGGTTTTGTTGGGGTGCTTCTGTTCTGCAATAAAGTCTAACTGAGGGAGCAGGGAGACAGGGGCATTATGAATAGGGGAGGAGCTTGGAACTTGGATCTGATGCTGGAGTATATGGCCGAATCAGATCCGTGCTGGATCTGGGTCTCACAGGTTGAAGACAAATGAAAAGCAGCAACTTAGATGTAACGTTATGATGAGTACATAACTTTTTTTTTTTTTTTGGTGAAGCTGCTCTTATGTTTAAGTCCCTTCAGGATAAGGGCAAGGCTTTACAGGAACTTAAACATGTGTTTGTTTCTCCTCTGCCTAAATTTCAGAGAAGCTACTCCAATAAGCTAGCCTTTCTTCACAGGCAATCTTGCCTTCCTCCTAAGGGTAAAAAGGGCCACAAGCGGGCTCCTCCTGCTAAGGCTACTCAGAGTTCTATGCTTCAGAAGTCCCCAATCTGAAGAAGTTTACTTCATTTGATTTCAACCTGTGGGTATTCCGATCCGGATCGGATCTGAGACGTCCACATCACCAGCTCCTCCCCTGCCCATAATGCCCCCTCCATCTCATTCCTTCCCCCAGATTTCGTTTGCAGCTTCCAGCCCAGCAGTTTGGTCTTGAGCTCCAGGCGTATAGTGTTTTTTTTGTAAGTGTTTGGCTTTTTGGATAGCTAATTTCCCCTAAAATGTTTACCTTTACCTCCAGCTCCCTTACACCCGCATCGACCGTCGTTTAAATAAATTAAAAAAAAAAAAGTTTGTGTGTTTACCTTTGTTCCCCTTTCTCTCTACCCAGTTAGCGCTAGTGTATGTGTGTGCACGCACGCGTGTGTGAGTGTGTGAGTGTGTGTGTGTGTGTGTGTGTATCTCTGTATGTCTGTGTATGTGAGTGGTATCTTTGTTAGACATGGCAGATGTACCGAAGCCTGTCTTTAGGAAATGCACAGAGTGTGGCCACAAATTTTAACCAGCTGATTGCCTCACTCTGTGCGTTTTTTTTAGGTGTAGCCCATCTAGACACGGCCTGCACGATTTGCACAGGATTTAATTCTAGAGCCCTCCAAGACAGGTGGGCTAAGTTAATGATGAAAGGCCACTTATCAGCATCGCGGATGGCTGTCCCCACTTTGTCTTCCATGGTAGTGGCCGCTACCATGTCTTCTCTGTCCTAGGCCTCTGGGGCTCAAACCCCTATCTCTAGGCCTTTGGAGTTAGACAGGAGTCATAAAGATTGGCCCAGGAAGTGGTCCCCTGATCGTTCGGCGGAGTCGGGGCCTCCATCTAAGTCGAAGAAGTCTTCCCAGGCCCAGCACCCTTCAGCTCTGTTCCCAGAGGTTTTCACCAGAGCCGACCCTAACCGGCACTCCTAGACGGTGTCAGTTGCTTTATCGTCCCATTCCACCTGCAGTCTAAGTGAATCAGAGATGGACAGGATGATACGGAACTTTATCCGGACCCAGATCCAGATGGGGGTCTTACCATCCCCCTTTCCCTCCAGAGCAGGGAGTTCTCAGCCCTTCTTCGCCCTCATCGCTCCTTCTCCAATCCGGCCCTTGTTTTTCAAGTCCTTGGATGCGAGAGCTCTCTGGGTCGGAGGGCCGATGCCGACGGTACCTAGTACCTCAACTCCGGTCATGGCCTTGAGTGGGTCAGATCCAACTGGGGCAGATCCAAGCTCTCGGAGCTGTAGCCTCGGTGTCAGATCCGAGGTGGTGCTGTCTGCTCTAAGTTTGTCGAAGCATAGCCTCCCCCTCGACATCTCTGCATCTGTGGGCTCGGCTCCAACTCCCCTGACAGATCCGTGGAGAGCGGCTCCATTGTTTTCTTTCCCAGGATGTCTGCTCAACCTCGACTTTCGACCTGGTCAAGAGGGTCCTCTCGAGTGAGGCCTCTGACCATCTCCTCTACAGAATCCGCCTCTACTCCTTCTGTTCTGGGTACGGCTCCATCCATCCTGTCATCTCAGGGACAGCATGTGCTTGATGTGCCCCAGGGAACACCCATTACGGAGCAACCCCAGTTTGTGAGTCCCCCAGAGAGAGAGTCTCACTGAGTTGGTCCCTCACAAATGCACGTGTAAAAGGAGGCACTTTGACTCTTCCCCAGAGTCCCTCACAGATGACACAGACTTGGAAGAAGGGGAAGGTTCCCCCAGGTCACCCCTCCCCCGAGTATGTCTCCTTTGGAGCCGTCATAAAAATAGTACGTGAAGGGGGGGGGGGGTCCGCTCAAAAAACGACCTGGATGAGTCTGTCTGTGTTACTGGATGCATTTGGCACTGGCCCATCCCCCCTGCTGATCCACAGCTGGACTTTATTACATCTACGGCATGGAAGGAACTGGGCACTGGTGCCAATTCCAAAAAGAGCGGATAAAGTCCTTTGCCCCCACAGTATAGAGTCAGCTGGAGTAATGCGTCCCCAGTAGATGTTATGGTGGTGGCAGCTGTCACCAAGAAAGGGCTTGCTCAGGAGAGATGTATGGTCTATCCTCCTGACCGCAAGTCATGGTTAATGGATCGTCTGGGCAGGCGATTTAATGCTTCAGCCACCTTTTCCATAAGGGCGCTTAACTATGGGCGCATGTTATTCGACTTCAGCGAGACTTGGTCAAGGAGGTCGCTGAGTCGCCCCCAGAGCCCATGTCGGCAGAGAGCCTGAAAATGTTCTCTGCTCACATGGCCACTCTCAAAATGGTCACGAATACACCCATGCGTCTCCTTTCCCATGCCACAGAAGACGCCACTTGGGCGGCCGGGTCCGGTGTTGCCATGAGGCGCCACACCTGCCTTCGGCTATGTCAGTTCTCGGAACCCTTTAAGGCTTCCTTTGCGAATGCTCCCTACAATGGCTCTTCCGTGTTTGGGAAGTCTATGCGGGAGACTCTAGTCCAGAGTGTGAAGGAATGGAAGACACTGTCTACTATCAGGATCTGCTTCTCTGCCCCTCAAAGATCCTTCTCAAGGAATCATTGAGGGGCAAAGAAGATGTGGTTCCTAAAATGTCAGTTCTCCTGAGACACTCAGGACTCTTCATCCCCCAGAGGCAGAGGGGGTTATGACAGAGCGGGCTCAGAGGCAGAGGGGGGCCGAGGAATTTTGGGTCATGAGAACCCTTCTCTGATAGACCCACACAACAACCCTGTGGGGTTGCCCGATTGCTCACCTCTGGAGGCAGTCGGGGGCCATTTCTCTTTACACCCAATGGAGTGGAAGTCCATTACTGCAGACCATTGGGTACTAAGAATCATATCCAGAGGTTATTCCATCCCGTTTGTAGCCCCACCTCATCAACCGAAACTCCTCCCGGATGTTCCACCAGTACAAAGGGAAGGAAGCAGCACAGGAAATAAAAAAGGTGCTAATAGAGCAAGTCATCCAACACATTTCCCTTGATCAGTGTGGATCGGGTGTCTATTCCAGGTTCTTTGTAGTGTCAAGGAAAACGGGACCGAAGACCCATTCTGGATCTGTCCACTTTGAATCTGGTAGTAGCCAAGGAGAAGTTTTGGATGGTCACACTTCAGTCCATTCTGCCCTACCTGCAAACTGAGGATTGGATGTGCTCGATCGACCTCCATGACGTGTACTATAACATCAAAATGAACAGGTGCTCTTGCAGGTTTCTTCACTTCCGGCTGGGGACCAATCACGATCAATTCAGGGCCCTAACCTTTGATCTCGCCACAACCCCCAGGGTGTTCAACAAAGTCATGGCGGTGGTAGCCGCCTACCTGAGGCTTCAGGGAATCCAGGTTTTCCCCTACCTGGACGATTGGCTCCTGGCTGCTCCTACCAAGCATCTACTATGCCAGACCAGGGATTACTTCCTTCTTCTAGCACACAGACTGGGCATTACAATCAACATCAACAAGTCGTCGCTGGCTCCAGTTCAGAGGTTAGACTTCATTGAAGCTCGGCTAGACACCATACAAATGAAAATCTTATCTCACGACAGAAAGAGTAAACAATTTGAAACTTCAAGTATCTTACATTCTTCATTCTCACCGCCCATCAGCGGAAACAGTTTTGCAGGTCTCGAGTCCCATGGCACCCACTATCAATCTTCTCCCCTTCACACATCTTCACATGAGGATCCTCCAGTGGACGTTAGCAGTTCAGTGATCCCTTCTGGACCTGCCCTTGTCCTGTCCGATACGCATATCCCGGGTTTGCAGGGATTCACTTCTCTGGTGGACTTTTCCCCTGGAACTTTTCCAGGGACATCCCTTTCTTCCATCTTTTCCCACAACCACAGTGACCACAGATGCCTCCCATCTAGGGTGGGTGTGGGCATTGCTCCGGAAGGACAGTCCAAGGCACGTGGTCCCCTTCTGAGACCAACTTGTGTATCAATGTCCTGGAGATGAGGGTGGTTCTTTTAGCGTTGCAGGCCCTTCATGCCCATCTTTCTCTAGGGACTATTCCCATCCAGTCAGACAGCATGTCAGTGGTCTGGTATATCAACAAGCAGGGGACGACGACCAGATCTTACCCCCTTTGTCAAGAAGCCATGAGAGTGTGGGAATGGGCAGTTTCCACCGGCTGCTTTCTGGTGACAATGCACATTCCGGGACGGTCCAACATCCTAGCAGACATGCTCAGCAGGCCTATTCTGATGCCTTACAAGTGGTCTCTGAATCCTTGAGTAGCGGAACAGATCTTCCTCAAGTGGGACTGGCCTTGCTGCGATCTCTTCGCATCTCCTTTCAACGCGAAGTGCAGAGAGTTCTTCACTCAACTTTCCTCAGGAGGAAGCCCCTAGAGATGCACTGGTTCATGCTTCGCCTCCCGGTCTCCTTTATCCTTACCCTCCATTATCTCTCATTCCGAAGTTGCTTCAGAAAGCTCACAAGCTGGGGAGCACAGTAATCCTCATCGCCCCATTCTGGCCTCGTTAAGTCTGGTTCCCCTCTCTGTGGTCTCATCTAGTAGTTCCTCCATGGATCTTGGATCCAGTTCCGGATCTTATTTCTCATCCCCTTGGGTTCCTCACCCAGACCTGGACAGTCTGAAATTCACAGTTTGGCTGCTCCAGTTCCAGTAATGATTAGGACTCCCAGCTTATCCTCTCCGGTTAAAGCCATTCTGGTGGCGGCTCATAAATCTTCTACCAGAAAGATATACCGTAGTAAATGGAAAATTTTCTCTATTTGGGCCTCTCAATGGAATCTAGACCCCTTTTCACCTCCAGTTCCTGCTATTCTGGAATTTTTATCTGGTATTTTTCAGCAGGGTGCGAGGTCTTCTACTGCTAGTTCAACTGGCTGCCATTTCTAACTTCCATGTGGTTGCAAACATGGCTTTCTTAGGTTTGTCTAGGCTCTGTAAGACCTATCTTAAAGGAACTTTTATGTTACGACTGCAAGTGAAAGATCCTACGCCGCCTTGGGACCTCACCTTTTTCCTTCAAGCCCTAGTTTCCCCTCCCTTTGAACCAGCAGCATCAGTAGACTTACAATTCCTTTCTTGGAAAACTGCCTTTTTGGTGGCCATTACTTCAGCCAGGAGGGTATCAGAACACCAAGCTTTATCTATTAAAGTTCCCTATATGGTTTTTCATAAGGTTTGATTTTCCCTGGGCTCGAATCCTTCCTAAAGTGGCTTCTGAGAACAATATTAATCAAACCATCAATCGTCCTGTTTTTTTTTCCAAATTTCCAAAACAGAGGTGAATACAAGTTACATTTGTTGGATGTACATAGGCAATTGAGGTTTTACTTACACAGAACGAAACCCTTCCGGAAATCAGACCAAGTGTTTGTATCCTATTCGAGACCCTTTTTAGGCAAACCGGTTTCTAAAGATACCATTGCTAGACGGATTTCCCAGTGCATTATCTGGGCATATTCTGACAAAGGCATCTCTCCACCGTGCCTGATTAAAGCCCATTCCACTAGATCCATGGCAATTTTGATGGCTTTCTGGTCTAGAGTGCTGCTGGATGACATTTGTTCTGCAGCTACCTTGTCCTTATCTCATACCTTTATTTCACATTACAAATTGGACATGGTATCCAGGGGTAGAGCATCCTTTGGCTCCGCGGTGCTCCGTAATGTCCTTCGATGAGGGCCACCCAGGTAAAGGTAGCTGGGGACACTGCCCACAGGTTGAAGATCAAACGAAGTAAACTACTTCAGGTAAAGAAGTTGTGTACTCACTATAACGTTCCATCTGAGTAGTTGTACTTCATTTGTCTTCAAGCATCCCTCCCTCCTTCCCCTTGACCTTGCCACGATTGTCCGATTTTGGTATTTGGGAGAGGTGCACACTTGTGGCTCTCCTGGTTATGCTTGGTCTAGATTACCTAAACCTTTTGTGGTAAGGGTTCTTTGGGTTGGGCTTATGTTTCTGATTCAGCAAACTCTATCTGAGGGAAGGAAGGAGATGGAGGAGCATTATGGGTAGGGGGAGGGGCTTGGATCAAATGCTGGTGATGCGGCCGTCTCAGATCCAATCTGGATCCGAATACCCACAGGATGAAGACAAATGAAGTACAATTATTCAGATGGAACGTTATGGTGAGTCCAGATAACCAGGTGCTGTATGACTATCCTATTCTTCCCAGCCACTTTCCTGTTTATGTTTGTCTCTGTCTCTCTGTCTCTTCCTTCTTTTCTACAAATTACTCTGGATTCGTGGGTCCTGTCCGTTATTCACCAGGGGTATTTCATGGCCTGGAAATCCCTTCCCTTTTTTATGGGTATGCCTCAGCCCCCTGAGGAACAACTATCATTCTTTCCATAGGTGCTTTAGGATATTTTGACTCGGGTACTATTCAAGAGGTGCCTGTGTCTCAAAGAGCGAGGGGATTTTACTCCAGGATGCTTCTAGTGCTCAGGAAAGAGGGTACATGAAGACCATTTCTAGACCTCTCTTATCTAAACACTTTTCTGAAGGTCCCTTCCTTTTGAATGTTATCCTGTCAGACTTTGTTCCCTCTTCTGCTTCCTCAGGCTTATATGGTGTTTTTGGATCTCATGGATGCTTATCTCCAGATTCCAGTTCATCCCGTTTTCAGGAAGTTTTTACGTTTCTCTTTTGCTTCCTGGCATTTTCAGATCTCTGGTTTTCCCTTCAGCCTTTCTACAGCCCCAAGGGTATTCAACAAATGCCACACTGCATTGATTCAGGTATTTCCTTACATTGGCGGCCTTCTATTTGAGACATCCTGTCCAGAGATCCTGTTGCAAAGTGTTCATTTTGCCATTTCTGTTCTCCAAAGCCAGGGGTTCACAATAAACTTCAAAAAGTCTTTTCTGTCCCAATCTCAAGACCATGTTTTTCTGGGGTGCAGGATACAAACTGTGCCTGTGCTGGCATCCCTGCCTCCTTCCAGGGCCTTAACACTTATTTACTTCTTTCAAACCGTCCTTCCTCTGGCCTTTGTAACAGCCAAGAATTTTCTGTGAGGTCTGGGGTTCATGGAGTCCACCATCCCTATGCTCCATCTGGCCAGACTCCAAATGAGAAAGTTTTAGTGGTTTCTGAAATCAGTTTGGCTTCAACATGCACATCGCCTAGAATTTCTAGTTCCTCTTCTACCTTGTCTCAAGAAGGAACTTCACTGATGGATCCAGCAGTTGTCTCTAAATCTAGGGCTCCCTTTTCACCCCCCCTCTTCCCTCTCAGGTGCTGTTCACAGGCACTTTAGACATGGGATGGGGAGCAGCTTTTGCCTCCTTAAAGGTGCAAGGGGTGTGGTTGCCTTGCCAACAGAAAGAATACATGAATGTCAAAGAGATGAGTGCTGTGATGCTCGTGCTTCAGGCTTTTCATCATTGTTCTCTGCAGGACCTGTCAAAGTATTTACAGACAATGCCACAGTGGTGTGGTATGTAAACAAACGGGGTGGGGGTGGGCAAGGTGTTATCTTCTTCGCTGGTTGGCACTCCTCATGTGAGATCTTGCTATCCAGTATCAAGTGGTGTTCAGGCAGTTTACATTCCCTTAGGTCAAAATATTGTGGCAGACACTCTGAGCAGGTCCTTAACTCAATCTCATGAATTAGTGCTTCACAGAGATTTGTTTTTGGACATTGTCCACCAGTGGGGTACTTCTCTAATAGATCTTTTTGCCTCCCCTCTGAATAAACAACTTCCTCTTTTTTGTGCCAGAAACCCAGGTTCTCTGGTTTGGAAAGTGGACGCCCCATCTTTTTCTTGGAAGGGGATGTTTCTTTACACTTTCCCTCCCTTTCCCCTCATTCCAAGAGTCCGGTTCCAAATTCATTAGGATGCTCCCAAAATCTTGTTTGTAACTCCCTTTTAGACGAGACAGCATTGGTTCCCTCTTCTTTTGCATTTAGCTAAGGGAAGTTATCTCAAGTTACTTCACAAGGTGGTTCTACTCACACAGGACAAAGGATTGCTCAACCAACCCCCACCTGTCTACTCTTCGGCTGACAATGTGGGTGATAGGATTTTGTTTCCACGTAGACACCTTTTTTCTGAGGACATGCATAGGGACCTGCAGGAGGCCAGGAAACCCAATACTAAGAAATCCTACTTATCCAAATGGAAGAGGTTTTCTATTTGGTGTAGTTCTCATAACCTGGATCCACTTTCTGTAGATGTTCCTTTGGTTCTCTCTTATCTGTGTGAATTGCTCAATGCTGGGTTGACTTATTCTTCTGTTAAAGACCACTTATCAGCTATCTCTGTTTGTCTGCCTTTATTTCTTCCTTTAGCTTCTAGATTTGAAGCTAAACAGTTCCTTAAAGGCATCCTTCATATTAGGCTTCCTAGGAAGCCTGTTCCTCCTCCCTGGGATCATAATTTTGTTTTGGAAAAAAGTGACTCATTCTGTTTTTGAGCTTGCAGCTTCAGCTTCCTTGCAACATTTATTTATTTATTTTACATTTGTTGATCGGGCTAGTCTAACTGGATACATGTCCATTTTCAGTAGAGGCCCGGGGAGATAAGCTCCAAGATAGAACAATGAAATTAAGAAGATAACAAATAAGGAAACATTAAACAAAAAAAATCATATTTACAATGCATATTACAGGTTATCACAGTAAATTCAGCAGTGCAGAATACAGGCATAACATAGCATGCTAGTACAGTCAAGTTCTAGAGGGAGATAGTATTATGGTTAATAAGGTAGGAATTACAGTTAATGAGTAGAAGGGGCAGGAAGAGCAAAGTATTAAGAGATACATAACTAGTCAGGCTTAGTACAGGGGCATAACCACTGGGTTCTGAGGAACACTTTCAATTTGTTTTTGAAGCTTGATACTGAGGGAAGTGAGGAGAGTTCACTGGGGAGGATATTCCAGGTTTTTCCAACAATATCAGAAAAGAGGGAGTCACCAGCCTTGTTGCTTGGTTTAGTGGTATGTACTAGAAGTCTCTGAGAAGACCTTAAGGATTTCAGGTTTTTATAGGGAGTGATGAGTGTGGATAGAATAGAAGTTTTGGAAGGTTTGTAAAAAGTGTTGTGGGCTATAGATAGTTGATGGAATTTAATCAGATTTTGTAGTTCAAGCCATCCCAGCTGCTTTAAATTAATGCAATGGTGGGTTCTAAATGGGTTGCCTGTAGCAAATCTGGCAATGTTATTGAAATACATTTCCAATTTGCTAAGATTATTTTTAGATAGATTAGTAAAAATGGGTGAGGCATAAAGAAGTGAAGAGATTAGATGAGTGTGTGCTATAGTGGTTTTAGCTGAAGGTAAGAGGAAGGACTTTACCCTATAGAGAGAGCCAAGTTTTTTGTTGACAGTTTTTATAGTATTGTTAATATGGATATCAAAGTTCAGACTGTTGTCAGTGGTGATACCCAGTAGTTTGGTGGTTGGATCAGGGGATATAATAGTTTTATCGGTAGAGATAACTGAGAAATCAAGAGGAGAGGAGTTATTGGTGGGAGAGAAGAGGAGGAGTTTAGTCTTTTTGGGGTTTAGGAGAAGTCATCTATGTGTGAACCATTGCTCAACTGTGTTAAATACTTGTTGGGTAAGAGATTGAAGTTCAGAAGAGGAGGTGGCTGAGAATATTAGTGTTCAGTCATCTGCATAGCTCTTGAAAGACTGTACTTTTGTTAGCCCTTACTTCTGCCAGATGAGTGTCTGAGCTTCAGTCCCTTATGGCTTCTCCTCCTTTTTTGATGTTTCACAAGGACAGGGTGTCTTTGCATACTAATCCTTTTTTTATGGCCAAGGTAGAGAATGAGTTGTCCCTTAATCAGTCTATTCATTTGCCCACTTTTTTCCCTTCTTTACAATCTGTTAGGGAGAAGGTGCTGCACACGTTAGATGTGCATAGTCGGCTCAGATTTTATTAGGCTAAGACTAGGACTGTTCGTAAACCTGCTCAGCTATTTGTTTCCTTTCATCGAAGGTCCCTAGAATTGGCTGTGTCCAAGCAAACTATTTCTTCTTGGATTTCTAAAGCCATTTCTTGTTGTTATTCTTTTCAGGGTAAGAGCCTTACTTCGTTTGTTAAGGCTCATTCTACTAGAGCGGTAGCTTCTGGTGCTTTTTCAAGGGTTTGGATAGTAACTCTATTCTTGAGGCAGCTGTCTGGACTTCTGTGCATACATTTACCAGCACTACAAGTTGGATGGAATTTCCAGAGCTAGAGCTGATTTTGCTAGGGCCATCCTTCATGGCATCCTAGAGAACTCGGTTGATGCTTCCTCCTCCCTCTCTGCTTCTTGAGCTTTGACACCATCCCTAGTGTAGTGAATGCTGCAACAGTGAAATGGAAGGACATTGTACAGTTGTTTAAAATCTTACCTTAACGGTAGATGTTCTACTATTCACTGTTACAGTATTCACTCCCTCCCTCCCTCTGGTCCATTCTTCTTCTAGATGTACTGATTACCTTTTGTTTTCTTGGACTGGTGTACCTACTGGGGCTCAGAGTTTTGAGGATGGTACGTCTAAACGTCACCTTTATGGGCTACTCTACCCAAGGAGCCCAATCATAGCTCAGATATCCCTGTTTTAGTGCCCTCCTCTCTGCTAACACAGCACCATTTAAGTTCTAATCTGAATGCAAAACTTCCTACATCATCCTTCTAGTTCGAGCTCACACCAGAAAGTACTAATCATTGTCTTCTGCTACTGTATCAGTCTCTCACAGATTGCTATTTGGTATACACCCTGATTAACACCAGACTCTCCCAAAGTGTACATTGGCACAGTACCAAAGACGCGTGCCTGTTGGTAATAACCACCTATTTGCAATGTAAGGTACTTGTAAAACAGCTATATCCTTTTCAAGTTGTTCTCTCCTCTAAATTTTATGCATGTTGTTTTTATCCTACTGCTTTATTTCAACTGTCCTAGTAATGTAATACATTGATAACAGCTATACCCATGTTTCTGGGTTGTTTTTTTATGTACCTGTATTTTTATGTGCTGTTTATAAGTCTACTGTTTATATGTTAATGGAGCTTTTCTCCCCGGGCCTCCGCTGAAAATGGGCTTTTTGTCCAGTCAGACTCTCCCGGTAAACAAATGTAAAATAAATAAATAAATTAATGTGTAAAGTACTGCATACCTTAAAGCAACCTAAAGGCTTTGGTATACTGGCTGGATGTCAGGTCATCCTTGGCAGGGGATCCATTGTATAATGCATACTGCAATAGTGTGGAGAAGGACATCTACCATTACAGAAAGATTGTGCTGCAACTGTACTTTCTATTGCCATGATTGAGATTTCTTCTAAATGACTATAAACTCTGTCAGCATTAATTCCAGTATATAGTTTGTACATCATCAAAAGAAAGATTCTGTATGACTGTTGTTCTCCCTAAGCATTTGCATCTGAAATCCCAGTCTTTTCTTATTTCTTGAAGTAAATCTTTGCTTCATTGCCATCACTTTGCACTTTGAATTGTAACGTCCTGCTTGTGTTATGTAGATGAACCTTAACTGTGTAGCACTAAAATATCCCTTCAGATCAGGTATTCTTAAACCTCCTTGCTCTGTTGGAAGGATCAGCTTATCCCACTTGAATCTTGCCTTCTTCCCCTCCCAAATAAAATCCTTCAACTCTTTACTAATTACTATCCACAACTTCTCATCTGATTGATAAAAAAACATTCTTGATCTGTGTATAACATTAAAGAGACTAAAAACATATTTTCTGCTTATAACTTGCTATCTATATCCATAGGTAAGAGCCTTGTTTCTCAGTTTTTTTATTAACCTTTTTAACCCATCCTAAATATTTCATTGTAACATGTCACCAGAAATAAGTGTATTGTTTATCCATTTTGTGTTGGTGCATAGTTTACAGCTATACCCTTTGTTTTATCTTCATTCATTTTTATTAATTTTGTATCATGAAGAACTGCAACTGTCTCAGAAATTTCCATAACACTTAATGTCCTTTTCTGGTTCTATCGGGTACAAAATAATATCATCTCCAAACAAGACAAACATTTCTTGAATACCGTACCAATTATATCCTTGAATTTCTGAGTCTAAATCTAATGCAAATAACAAATGAGAAAGAGGAAACACCTACTTTGTTCCTCTGTTCACCTACAACTTGTCAGAGAGGAACCCTCCTACTTTGATTTTTTTCCTCCTCTGATCCCTACTATTTCATTCTAATTAACCTTATTATTGTATGAGGAAATGCAAATACTTCCATTGCCCCAGTCATAGCATTCCAGCTTACTGTGTGAAATGCTTTCTCTGCATCAGGACCCACCAATAACAGTGTTATTTTCTTACATTCTGCTTCCTTTTGGGTAATCTTTGTTCTACTAATGTTGTCAAATGTTTGCCTCCCCTCCACAAAACTACACTTATAAGTTTTGGAACACCTTTGCCATTTTTAGCCATTATAGACACAAACACTTATAATCATAGTTTAAAGTTGAAATGGGCCTGTATGATGCTGGATCTGATGGGTCTTTTAACATGTTTAGGTACTACAACCACCACAGCTTTTTTTCTAGTGCGTTGGTGCTTCCCCTTCTTTTAAAATAGCATTAAACAAAACATTCCAGATTTTTATCACTGTCTTCCCTCCTAGCTTTCAAACTTTTACCGGAATATCATCTATTCCTTCAGACTGCAAATCAATTATACATCACCATTTTTATGTCATCTCCTCCAGGCTTGACTGTTAATTGTTGAGCCTCATCTACTTCTTCCATAAATATTTCCATTTTTTTGCTTTTTCTTGATTTCCCCAGTTTTCTGCTTTATAAAATTTTTCATAAAATTTCATTGGCTCCCTAAGTTTTGCAATAGCCCTTTCTACTTTCTGTTGCCTAAGTCTCTGTGCCAAAAATCATTGTGATCAGGAGTAATTATATAAAACAGTTCTTTAACAGCAGTCTTTCTAAACTCATGCATTTGATCTAGGTATTACCTTATTTTGTCTTTAGCATTTTGCAGTTGTGCCTCTTCTTCTTCTGTGAAATACCCCTTATTCTGTAATACTTTATCCTTTGCCAGACCTTCTAAGTAATTCTTGTTGTTTCTTAACCATTTTTCTTTTCTTTTTCTTTTATTTCTACCCTATTTTTAATCTCCACTTTCATGTTATCCCACTCACTAGCTATAACTTCTGGAGTAATTTTTTCTTCCCTAATAACTCCTGAATAATTTCAACTGGGTCTATATCACATCATCGAATCACTAATAATTGAACGCTTCTTCATCGAAGAACTATTCAGCGAAAGAACTATTCATTGAAGAAATGTTTCAGTGAAAACTTTCTGAGGGCAAACTTACTGTGGTCCGCCGTAGTGAACAAAGAAAAAAGCAAAAAACTTAACACCTGAGCAACTGGGTGGCTATGCTCCCCCAACTAAATATACCAACTCTGAGATCGTACTACAACGGGAAAAGGACAAATTCCAGTTGGTGGCCAACTGTCGTTTTGCCCTAGGAAAGTTTTCACTGAAAGGTTTCTTCTATGAACATGTAAAAATGCTTAATTATAAAACATGCCATTATTTATATTGAGAAAAGCTTCATAGAAATGCTGTTAAAACAGCAAATTAATTTCCTTACAGTTGCCTTTTTTCTTCCTCTTCCTCTCCCTTCAGTGTACTTCCAAACATTAATGACATGAAGTGAAGTAAATGCCTTTCAGTTTCCAACAAGTTTAACAGAGTCATCAAAAGTCCACTCATTCCACTTTTTCTTATCCAGCTATATTTTGTGCTTGTGCTTGATCCTTTGCAGTCTCAACGTTTTTATTTCTATGCTGCTGGTCTTCTTCCTGTTCATCCCCATCTCCCAACTCCAGATTTTGTTTTAGTTCCAAGATATTCAAGTGTCTAATTCTAGTCAACTCCTGTGTTTTTCTATCAAGCATTTTCCTTTGGAACAATGGAAAAGGTTTTATTGACAAAGTCAGTTCCTATGCTGTATTATTAGAAGAATGAGAAGCAGAGTCCCCTTCTGCTTGATGGCTCACTTTCCGTTGGACAAACTTTTGTATTTCCTTCATGGCCTGTTTGCATAAAAAATTACTGATCCACCGGGAAAAAAATTGTGAAGATAGATGGATACAGCAGATTGAATATCATGCCTGTTTCTCTACATTCCCTGATTGCTGGAATACATTTCTTTCTCTTCTGCCTGATGTACAATGAGTAATAATTTTTCACAAACACTCTTCTGTTTCTAACTTTTTATACATTGCTGTTTTACCACAGTTTTGAATGGCTGAACTCTTTCTGCTGACAAGTTTGCATCTTTGCTAATACATCTCTTGGCTGCTTTCTCATGGTCAGATTTGGATCGTACGCATGTTGTGCCCCTTCAGTGAACAGTTCCTGTTGTGGAGTACCAGTCTGGTTGCTTATTTGTGCCTTCCTAAAATGAATACAGTCTGTTCCTTCTTGTTACTCTAGTACATGAGAAAATTTCAGATTTTTTTTCCATACATGTTCTGTCCTCTACTTCTAGCATTTTTTTGAAACATCTCTTCTTGAACAGGCAACTCAGCCAGCTTTTTTTCACTTTGACCTCTGATTTTTTTTGCAGTTTTATCAGCACGTCTGAACATCTGTTTAAACCTTCTTTCATTTTTTCTCTCAGCCTTTTGTTATTTGAGTTGATATACTCTTTCAATGTTTTGTTTATTTTAATCTGAGCACATTTAAAAAGAAGTATGCACTTACCATAACTTGGCATCTATGCTATCCAGTATCATTATTCATCACATATGGGTCTTGGATCCGACCTCGGATCCGAGCTGGCAACTTCTCAGACAGACCCAGAGCTCAAGCTCGTCCCCTTCCCATAATCCCTTGCTACCTTCTAACCCTCAGATCGAGTTTGCTAAATTAGTAGAAACACAGAATCAACTGCACTAGAAAGCCAAAAATGTTCTTCTTTAATATAAGCCAAATCAGCCTCGCCAGAATCCCCAGAAGGAAGGGGGAAGGAGGGCTGGAATGTGCTGAATAATGACACTGGATAGCACACATGCCAAGTTATGGAAAGCACATAACTCTTTATCTGATGCTATCTGTGTCATTATTCATCACAGACGGGTCAGAGCCCTGGGTGGCCTCAAGGAAGAATATGCCGGATCATGGAGGAACCAAAGGAAACCCTGTTCCTAGACACCGAGTCCAATCTATAATGGGAAATGAAAGTATGTGGATTAGACCAAGTCGCAGCAGCACAGTGTAGCAACAGACCTAGTAAAATGAGCCTTAACTGGTCTGGATAACTCTTAAATGCCTACTAGCATAAATGAAAGGACATACAACTAGCAATCCACCTGGAAATAGTCACTTTGGAAACTGCCTGCCTTCTCCTATTTTGAGAGAAGGCCACAAAGAGTTGGCCCAACTTTCTAAATTCCTCAGTCCTTTATAAATAAAAATGTAATTGCCTGTTCATGTCTAAACAATGCAAAATTTATTTTCCCCTATTAGAATAATTAAGGAAGAAATCAAGTAGTTGAATCAATTGAGATTAGCTTCCGGGGCCACTTTGGAGAGGAAGGAAGGATTTATTCTAAGGGACACCCTGTCCTTATGAAAGATCATGAACGGATGTTTAAGGGACATAGCCTGACATTCCAAGACTTTCTTGGCAGAAGTAATGGCCACTAAAACGGCTGTCTTCCAGGAAAGGAATTTAATATCACATAAACTAGACGGTTCGAAAGGTTTTTGCATCAGGGACTGCAGCACCAAGGTCAAATCTCATAGCAGGGTTGGATCCTTAATAGGAGGCCTAAGAAGAAATACTCTTCAGAAAGGCTTTGCACAATTTGGAAGAAAAGGTAGGCTCATTGTTAATATGGAAATTAGATATGGCAGCCAACTGTAGCTTAATGGTAGAAAAATTCACCCCATCCTAAAAAAGAGAAGACACTGAGAGCAATATATTCGGGATAGGGTCTGAAATGGTTCCAAGTTTCATTGTTTGGCCCAAATGGAACACCTTTTCCATTTACTGGAATGCATCTTCTTCATAGATGGTTTTTGAGAAACCAAAATAATGTCCCTCACCGGGGAAGGAAGCCTGGACTGCAAAAGATTACTGGAACTAGAGAAACCATGTTGTTCGACAAGGGTGCCCTAATGGTCAAAGATTTGTCTTGCTACTGACAGATTCAGGGTCCACTTGTGAAGACTCAAGATGGACCGGCTGAGTCTGTCGGCCAACACGCTTGGACTCCCAGGAATGTGAATAGCAAGAAGAATGCGCCTGGAAGACATCGTCCATTCCCACACTTTTATGGCCTTTCTGCACAGAGGATAAGACCGTGTTCTCCCTTGCTTGCTGATATACCAGACAACAGCCATGTTGTCTGTCTGAATTGCTATGGTCCCCAGAAGGAGGCATTCCTGAAAGGCTTGCAACATTAGAAGGACTGCTGTCATCTCCAGGACATTTATGTGCAATTTAGTCTCTGCAGGGGATCACGTGCCTTGAACCGTCCTGCCTTGAAAATGCCCCCTTACCCCAACAGCAAGCCATTCGTGGTCACTGTGGTCTTGGGCAGGGGAAGACAAAATTATCTACCCAGACATAGATCCTGAGACTGAAGCCAAGTCAGATAATTCCTGCACACCTGCATCAACTTTATGGGCATGGGTTGAGACTGAATGGACCACTGGACTGCCAGGGTCCACTGGAGAACTCGCATGTGATTTCTGGCAGGAGGGACTACCTGAATTACAGCCGCCATCGAACCTAACATTTGGAGGATGAAGTGAGCTAACAGGCTTCATAGATCTAGCAAGAGAGAGACCTGATCTCAAATTAGCTGCACCCTGCGGGGAGTCAGTCCTATGGGTCTATATCAGAACATCGAAGTTTTAAAACTTCGGATGTTCTAATATCGACCCCTAGTCAGCTAATGCTAAAAATAGCGAAGCTGTAGAACACCAAATGTTTTCCTAGGGAAAGAATTTGGCTGGCTGGTTCTGTGGCTTCGCTATTTTCAGCGCTATGGTGGAAAGGTACGGGTCGGGTTCAGGTAAGTGTGAGATTCTGTGGACGTTAGGGTTAGAGGAGGGTTAAGTGAGTTAGGGTTAGGGCAGGGGTCAGGTGAGTGTGCGATAGTGACAGACATTAGAGTTAGGGGCGGGCAAAGTGAGTTAGGGTTAGGGTGCAGGTTAGGTGAGTGTGCAATAGTAACGAATCTTAGGGTTTGGGTTAAGGTAAGTGGGTAAATTGTAGTGTATGTACAGTTTAGTGTAGGGTTAGATGTAGGATTTTAAGTGTATGTGTGTGGATTGCTGTTTTTTTGGTATGCTTGTGTTGTGTGTATGCGTTTCGGAATAGTGAATTTTTTCCATGAGAAAAAATTTGCTGTTCTGAATGTTCGATATTTTGTGGTTTAGATATTTTAGGTTCGATGTAATAGCGTTCACTATTTTCATCTTTCGATAGAGTGATATAAACGTAATCCTACGGTCTCCGATACCATGTCCAGTTGGACCCCAATGAACTCCAGATTTTGGCTTGGCACTAGAATGGATTTGGGAAGATTCACCATGATGCCTAGAGACTGGAAGAGATTGAAGACATATCTGGTGGGCAGAGGTAGTCAGTCTCTGCTGGGAGCCATGAGGAACCAATCATCTTGGTACGGAAAAACATAGAAACCTTGCAGCTAGAGATGTGCCACCACCACTGCCATACATTTGGCAAACACCCGTGGGGCTGTGGTGAGTCCAAAGGGTAGGGCACTGAAATGGTAATGATTGGTCCCCAACTGAAAGCATAAATGTCTCCTGGAGCATCTGTCAATCCTTATATGATAGTACACATCCTTGAGATCCACTGAGCACGTACAGTCATCCTTGAGCAGGAGAGGCAGAATGGACTGAACAGTGACCATCTGGAACTTCGACTTTTTGACAGATAGAATTAGCTCACTAAGGTCCGAAATCGGATGCAGGTTCCCGGTATTCTTTGGCACTTAAAAGAACCGAGAATAAGTTCCGGACCTTCGTCCTGATAGAATCTTTTGAATGGCTCTTTTCTGAAGAAGGTCTTGAACCTCGAGATAGGCCAAATCCCTTTGGCAGGGTGGAACGTTTGGGAGAAATTTTTAAATTGGAGGGGGCTAAGGGAAGGGAATGGAATAACCCCGGAAATAGTTTTTAGCACCCATTGATCGGAGGTGAGACTTGTCCAGGCTAGTGGGTGAAGGGAGAGTCAACCCCCAACTGCCTCCAGGGCAGGACAGTCGGGCAGTGTCTCAGGAATGCTGAAAGGGCTTCTCCAAGAAGGGTTCCCTGGAGCCCTGGTTCTGTGGATCCCCTCTGTGCCTAGGGTGGCATCTGCCATTGAATCCCCTGCGCCAGCTTGCAGAAGAGGATTCATGGGGAGCATCCTGAAAGGAAGACAGAGCTCTCTGGAACCAAAGTTTCTTGCTTCCTCTCTGGGTCTTAGAAAAGGACCATTGGGAGTAGAAAACTTGATCCCTACCACAGAAAGAGTCTTGCCTTCTTGTTCACTGTGGGCTAAGGTATCTTTAACAGATGGTTCAAACAAGGTGGAGCCATCAAAGGGGGGCATTATTGAAAGATGCCTTAAAGGTCTTTGCAAACCCACAAAGGCAAAGCCAGGCATGCCATTGAATAGCAATGCTGGTGCCTGCCGCTTGAGAGGTGGCCTCTGCAGTATTGGAGATCAACCTCATCGAAGCATTAGCCAAAGAAGTTAGAGTAGACAGCCTCAGAGAGACCAGTTTGAGACTCTCTGGAGGCAACAACTGTTACAGGGAAGTGGTAAGCTCCGAAACCAAATCCCTCTGAAGCGGGGTAAAATGGGCCAAGTAATTAGCTGCTCTCAGTCCAAAGGTAGCTGAGGCAAACACACTCTTTCCGAAATGGTCGATCACCCAGGACTCTGTTCAGGGGATGGACCAAGGAGCTTTGCTCAACTAGCTCCTTCTTAGTAGCAGCAGCCACCATGACGGCATCGACAGGACACCTTTGCTGTAAAATGTTCTGTCCTTGGGAGGACTGAGGAATTTGTTGGCTTTTTTTGGCACAGGTTCCACCATGTCCAGCTCCTTCCATGTCTTGCTGGCGATAAGGTCCACAAGCTCGTCAGCAGGGGGGGAAACCCAGGTGGAAGTTTGGTCTGTCCTGAAGGTCTTCAGGAACACAGATTCCTCCGAAGATGGGGTTGGGGAAGACCAACTGCCTCTCTGCTTGAGAACTTCTAGGATGTCCCCAAAGGACACTTCCTCAGGCAGAAGTCTGGGGAACCCATTTTCCTCCTCAAAATCTGTGTCCTCAGTTAAGTACTCTCTGGGGGAGTCCAAGTGCCTTCTTGTATATGTTCTCTTCTGGGGGGGGTTCCTCTACAGTGGCTCACGGGATGACTCAGTAGAGATGGGTATCCCAAGTGGGGCAGTGCTCATCTGAAGGTGCTCGCAGGAGGGCTGACCCTGAATGGATGATGAGGTCTCAGCACCTAAACCTGAGAGAGGCTGGGGAGGGCTTAGAGAAAAAGGAAAGCTAACTGTCAAACTGGAGAAGGTCCTCTTTACCGCATGAAAGGCCGATGGGCTGGACGATGCTGCCCCCCCCCCCCACCAGCAGCCAGGGCTGCCTCGTAAGGGAAAAGAGACCCCCGACACAGCACTGAAGATATCGGCCTTGAGCTGTCCAGCACTGAAGCCCCCAAAGGAAGGAAACAGTCCAAAAACTCCAGACCCAAACCAAAATGGTGTCAAGAAAGGGGGGATACCCCACACCGTCGGCCTCTCACTAGAAATCCCCTGGTCCTGATATTCCAGAGCCTGGATAGATTGGAAGAGGAGATTGAAGTCCTGCAGGTGGGGAGGGTGCCCCAGCCACATGGGCCCGAGACGGCAGCAAGCCCAACTCGATTTGGTCATTGAGGAAACTCCTCATCATACTATCCATATCCTAGGGAAGGAGACTTCTGGAGGATCTGGATGAAGCTAACAAGTGGCCACATCCAGCTGGAGATCCGACCTTGCATCCCACCACCCTATGGTTCTGAGAAGGGCATCTACGCAGGGTTGGATCCAATTTCCTAGATGATTGGTAAGGGAAACTCTTAGTAATAATGGGATCTGCCAGAACTGTCAGATCCAAAAGCCTAGTGTTAGCTGAGATTTTGGATGGAGTGCCAGATGGATCCGACAAATAGGTCAGATCCAGGGACAGCTTATGCCTACTCAGATCCGAAGGCCTCTGTTCTGCTGAGCCGTTGGATCCGAGGCTCTCGGAGTGGCAGATCTCAGATCTGAAGCTGAAGAGGCTGGGCTCGGATCCGAGGATCTGCATTCCAAAAGCTTAGGCTTCTTAGAAAGAGAAGAAGAAGAAGAAGCCCCCCCCACCACAGAGGAGACGGCATCTTCAGTTCCTGAGAGGGCTTGGAGTGGGAGTCTGAGGGTAGAGGACCACCATGAGCCAGGCTCTTCAATAACAGCTTATTGCGGCACTCCAATAGGGCCATGGGGTTTAATGCAACACGAATGTCACATGCAACCTGCAGGTGCGCCGACCCCAAAGCAATACAGACACTTCTCATGCGAGTCGGAACATGGCATCTTCCTACTGCACAAGGAGCATCTTTCAAAACTGGAAGGTTTCTTAGCCATGTCAACACAACCACACAAAGTACACATGCAAGCTGTCAATAATCTAACCCCTGCAAAAAAAAAAAAAAAAAAAAAAGGAAGGGCTAGAGAAAGATTTTTTATTTTTTATTTTGAAACTACCCTAAAGGAAAAAATGGTAAGAAGCGTTAGACACCAGAAAGAAGAAGGGGGGAATCTCAACTAAATTAAAGTATTTAGTACCTGGAAAGGGAGGTAAAACTAACTACCAACAGAGAGCTAGAGTTAACTTATAAAAGGTAACAAACCCCAAGAAAAGTAATCGCTTACCTGCCGTCTGCTAGCCTGTGGCTAGACCATGTCTGAAGCGTTTCAGCGACAAACAAGATCTTAGGGTTAGAAGGTAGCAAGGGATTGTGGCGAGGAAAGGAACTTGATCTCTGGTTCTGTCCGAGAAGTTAGTGGCTCTGATCTGAGGTTGGATCCAAGACCTATATGTGATGAATAATGGCATGAATAGCATCAGATCTTATTTTTTTTATCTAGATTACTGGCACCATGTCTTGCACCAAAGCTTAAGTTTAAACAGTTCTTTGCTGAACAGCTGCAAGATTCTTCCCAGTGAGTGTTTTCTCTTCACGGTATTTAGTTGATTTTCTTTCAGGCTCTCTTAATGTCTTCTTTGCTGGAATCCTGGCATTGTACTTTCTAACCAGTAACTGAATTTACTAAAAGTGATAGAGTTCCTGGCCCTTATCTTTCAGCTTATTTTTTAACACTGGGTGAGCTGAAGTTACACTGTTGATCAGTGTGCAGCCGTCTTAAGAAGTCCTGCTGTCTCTTAATTTTTAATACTTTTCCTTTCTTCCACAGTTTGTCAGAAGCAACTAATTTTGCTGGTATGATGCTTTTCCTGTGGCAATGTTTGGAGCATATACTTGATGTGCCCTCTCGGCTAACAAATCTTGGTGTACAGTGTAAGTCCACTTTTTTGTACTTTCATAAAATTAATACAGTCTGTTCCATTCAGTTTCTGTTCAATTTCCAGCAGAAAATCTCAGGATCTGAAGTAGTTAAATTCATTTATCTGCAAACTGTGGTTATTCGGATCCATATCAGATCCGAGCCAGCAACATTTTATCAAGCATCTGCTCCAAGCTCCTCCCCTTACCCATAATCCGTCACCTCTCCTACCGTCCCGCAGATCTCGTTTGCCGCTTCATGTGTACGCATCGTGGTCTCTATAGCTCCAAGTTGGGTATAGTAAGTGTAACTTTTGATTCTTAGGTTAGTGTGTGAGAGTAGTGGTTTGTGATAACCCTTCCTCCCCTTTGTCTTGTCGTCGGTTTGTTTAAAAAAAAAATAGTAAGTAGTCAGAAAGTTTGTGTTTATTTTTTTAAATAGAGTAGGCCTAGCCAATCCCTGAGTGTGTGTGTCTAGCTTAGCGTTTGGCTCAGTGGAGTGTGTTATGGCTGACCAGCTTAAACCAGTGTTCAAGAAATGCACAAAGTGTGGCCACAAGCTTTCACCGGCTGATCGCTACACTCTGTGTGTTATTTGCCTTGGCGTTCCCCTTTTTAGTTTGCCATGTGCTGTGTGTGCAGGGTTCAGTCCCAGAGCCCTTAAAGAGAGGAAGGCGAAACTGGTAGTCAAGGGTCTACTACCAGTTTCTGCCTTAGAGATGACGGCCTTGACATCGGCTCCTGTAGCCGACCAACCCCCCCCCCCCCAGGCTGGGACTCAACCTCCCTCTAAGCCTGCTGAGGCGGGGACAAAAGCTACTGATAAGGACAAAAAAGAGAGAGGGAAAAGGGTAGAGAGGCACCGCAGGCGATCTTCTGAGCGGGAGCCTTTTCCCAGTCCACCTGTGAAAGTTGTTAGGACCACTTCTCCTCGGCTCCATTCCCTGAGGTTCTCCCCAGAGCCGACAGAGCCCTTGGATCGGAGGCCTTCTTTGAGTTCGTCTCACAGGGTCAGATCCGAGTCGGTCGCCTCCTCACGGTCGACTCGAGTGTATCGGAGGTTGACGTATATAGGATGATGAGGAGATTCATTCAGACCCAAATCCAAATGGGAGTCTTGCCAGGCCCCTCTCCAGCCGGAGAGGGGACCTCCATGCCCTTCTTCCATCCCATCTCTCCTTCACCTATCCAACCAATGGTCTCGGGGTTTATGGATCCGTGCTGGGCATTCGGCACTGATGGTTCCTCCAGCCTCAACACCGGCCATTACCTTGAGTTCCTCGAATCAGACTTGTTTGGTTCCGAGCAACTCTCATGGGCAAGAACAGGGAGCCAGATCTGAGGGAACAGAGATGTCTTTGGCTCCGACTTGTTCGGATCCGAGCCGTTCCTTCTGTGCCCTGGCAACCTTGGCCTCTGCCCCAGTCCTCACGATGGAGCCGGGGAGAACTTCTTCCTTGTTGGTTGCCAAGGAGGTGCGCTCTCCTTTGGCCTTCGATGTGGTGGAGAGGGTACTGTCCCAAGGATTGAGACCCCAGCCCATTGCCTTGGACTCCACCCAGGCTGCCTTGGATTTGGTCACGACTCCCATCAGCTTGTCTCAAGCACAGCACATGCCAGCGGACCGCCAGTTGGATCCCATCGTGGAACACTCCATGACTTACAAGCCCTCTTCAGAGAGTCCCATTGAGGAGGCCCCACATAAGCATTCATGTAAGAGGAGGCACATGGACTCCCCCGAGTCCCTCACAGAAGATACTGACTTGGATAAAGGTGAGGGTTGCCCCAGGTCACCTCCGGAGGATGTCTCCTTTGGAGACATCATGGAAATCCTCCACCAGAGGGGAGGTTGGTCAGCCCCAAAACCCTCAACGGACGAGCAGTATTCTTGGAGGCCTTTGGCACGGGCCCATCTACATCCTGGGTGTCCTTTCCTGCAGATCCATTAGTGGAACTTATCACCACACGGGCATGGAAGGAGCCTGACACCATAGAGCCAATAGCCAAACACCCAGACAGGATCCTTTCTCCTCCCACAGACAGACAGGCTTGGTACAAGGGATCCCCTGTGGAGTGGATGCTGTGGTGGTGGTGGCGGCTGCCATCAAGAGAGAACTGTCTCAGGAAAGTTCTTCAGTCCACCCTCCGGACAAAGAGTCTAGGGCGGTGGATCGTTTTGGGAAGAGAGTCTTTTCTTCAGCGACATTTTCCATACGAGCGCTGAATTATTTGGCACACGTCATTTGACTCCAGCGAGACCTGGTCACGGAATTCGCTGTGTCGCCCCTAGAGTCCTTGTCGCCAGAGGACAAGCGGCTGTTCTTAGCGAAAATGTCGACTCTGAAATCCGTTTCTAACACATCCATGCGTCTTCTTTCCCATTCCATGGAAGGAGTGGCTAGGGACTGGTGTAGCTATGAGGCAGCACGCCTGGCTCAGACTCTGTCAATTCACGGATCCCTTCAAAGGGTCTTTTATGAATGTTCCCTTTGATGGTTCCTCCCGTTTTGGGAAGACAATTTGTGACACCTTGGTCCAGAGCGAGAAGGATGGGAAGACTGTCTGCCGTCGGTGTCTGCTTCTTTAGCCCTCAAAGATCCTTTTCTAGGAATCAGAGAGGGCAGAAGAAGATGTGGTTCCGAAAATCTCAGTTTTCCCGGGACACTCGGGACAACTACCCCCTAGAGGCAGAAGGGGACAAGGCAGATGCCACCCCAGAGGCAGAGTGGGTCTGAGGAACTTTGGGTCGAGGGAGACCTTCTCAGACCGACCTGCGCAGCAATCCTGAGGGGTTGTCCGACTGTCCTACTCTGGAGACAGTCAGGGGAAGATTGTCATTGCATCTAATGTTTGGGAGTCCATCACGATGGACCATTGGGTGCTCCAAATAATATCCAGAGGATACTCCATCCCGTTCATCTCCCCACCTATACAATCAAAGCGCCTCCCGGATGTCCCACCCACTCAAAGGGAGGCTGCAGCTCATGAAATTTCAAAGCTGCTTTACAGTCAGGCCATCGAATCGGTCCCCTCAGATCGGTCCGGATTAGGCGTTTACTCCAGGTTCTTTTTAGTGCCAAAAAAGACGGGGAACCTCAGACCCATATTGGACCTGTCTACCCTGAACCTGTCGGTAGCCAAGCAGAAATTCCGGATGGTCACCTTACAATCCATCCTACCTTATCTCCAAGGATACGACTGGATGTGCTCGATAGACCTCCAGGATGCTTACTACCACATCAAGATTTAAAGAAGCTCCAGGAGATTTCTTCGCTTCCGTCTGGGAGCCAATCATTTTCAGTTCAGAGCCCTACTTTTTGGTCTCACCACAGCCCCCAGGGTGTTTACCAAGGTTATGGCAGTAGTAGCGGCTCACCTGAGGCTTCAGGGAATTCAGGTGTTTCCTTACCAAGACGATTGGCTCCTCGCTGCTACCACCAAGCGTCTACTTTGCATGGCCAGAGACTCCTTCATGCATCTTGCAGTCAATTTAGGGATCACCATCAACATCTCCAAGTCCCACCTAAATCCGACACAGACCTTGGAATTCATAGGGGCACGGTTGGACACTCTACTATTACAAGTTTTTCTCACTCGGGACAGGATCCAGAACCTATGGGCCCATGTGTCAATGATCCTTGGCCCCAGGACACCGATGGCGAGCGACATTCTCCATGCCCTAGGCTCCATGGCAGCAGCAATTTCAATTCTACCATGTGCGTGTCTTCATATAAGGGTGCTTCAGTCGACCTTGGCAGTTCACTGGTCTTGGTTAGACCTCCCCATGGACTACCCTATACGGATCAGCAGAGCCTGCAAGACTTCTCTTCTCTGGTGGCACCAGTCACCAGAAATCATGGCAGGTTGTCCATTCTTAACATCCCCAGCCCAAGCCACAGTGACTACGGATGCCTCCCAGCTCGGGTGGGGGGCACTTTTTGGGAAGGACAGTCCAAGGCACGTGGTCCCAAACCGAGACCAGATTGCATATCAGTGTTCTGGAGATGAGGGCAGTGCTTATAGCGTTGCAAGCCTTTCATACTGTTCTCCCCCCGGGGGCAATTGCAGTTCAGTCAGACAACATGTCCATTGTCTGGTACATCAATAAACAAGGAGGGACCAGATCTTACCCTCTCTGCCACGAGGCCATGCGTGTGTGGGAGTGGGCGATTTCCACCCGTCTGTTTCTGATTGCAATGCACATCCCGGGATGCTCCAACATTTTAGCTGACAAATTGAGTCGAGCTATTCTAATGCCATACGAGTTGTCTCTGAAACAGTCAGTAGAGGAGGAGATCTTTCTATAGTGGGGTCACCTTTGCTGCGATCTCTTCGCATTTCCTTCCAACGTGAAGTGCAGTGAGTTCTTTGCTCTAATCCCCTCCCCAGGGGACTCCCCCAGAGATGCTCTAGTCCATGCTTGGCCTCCCGGGTTACTGTATGCCTATCCCCCGCTACCTCATCCTCATTGCCCTGTTCTGGCCTCGTCAGGCGTGTTTCCCCTTCTTCTGGTCTCATGCTCTAACTCCTCCACGGATTCTAAATCCCTACCCGGATCTCATATCCCATCCCTCGGGCATCAGTCCGACCAACCTGGACATACTCCAGCTGACGGCTTGGTTGCTCCAGTTCCCCTGATCGCTAGGACTCCCGGTTTATCATCTTCGGTGAAGAGTATTCTGGTGGCATCCCTCAAAGCTTCCACTAGGAAGGTTTATCGCAGCAAATGTAAACGCTTCTCTATTTGGGCTTCTCAGAGAAACATAGATCCATTTACTGCCCCGGTTCCTGCAGTCTTTGAGTTTTTGGCGTATATTTTTCTACAAGGGGCTAGCTCCTCCACAGTGAAAGTACAACTGGCAGCCATATCTAATTTTCACATCGATGAAAATTTCAATGCTCTGGCCTCCTTGAGATTGTGCGTGGCCTTTCTAAAAGGTACTTTTCTCTTGCGTCCCCCGGTTAAGAATTCCATCTCCACTTGGGACCTTACTCTAGTTCTGCAGGAATTGGTGGCACCCCTTTTTGAACCAGCAACATCATTAGACTTAAAATTTCTGTCCTGGAAGACAGCCTTTTTAGTGGCCATTACTTCGGCTAAAAGGGTTTCTGAGATCCAGGCTTTGCCTGCCATGCCCCCCTACTTGATTTTTCATAAAGACAGGGTTTCGCACGAACCTTTCTTTCTTACTGAAAGTGGCTTCTGAATCTAACATTAAATAGATGATTAATCTGCCTGTGTTCTTTCCAAATTTCCAGAACAAGGGGGAATATAAGCTGCACTTGCTAAATATTCATAGACAGCTTCATTTCTATCTACACAGGATTAAGCAATTTCGTAAGTCTGACCAATTATTCATGTCCTTTTCTAGACCCTTTTTGGGCAAGGCCATTTCCAAGGTCTCTTTAACCAGGTGGATTACACAATGTATACTGCAAGTCTATAGGGATAAAGGCCTATCCCCACCTGGTGCTATTAAAGCTCATTCCATCAGATCTATAGCAACATCTGCTGCTATTTGGTCTAGGGTTTCTCTGGATGATATCTGTGCAGCAGTGACCTGGGCAAGGTCATATACATTCATCTCTCATTATAAGCTGGATTTGATCTCTAGAGGGAGAGCATCCTTTGGCACTGCGGTGCTCAGGAATATCCTTCCATGAGGGCCTCCCAGGAGTTTTGGTAGCTGGGGACTCTGTCCCACAGGTTGCAGATAAATGAACTTAACTACTTCAGATAAAGAAGTTATGTACTCACCGTAACGTTCCATCTGAGTAGTTATACTTCATTTTCTGCAACTGTTCCTCCCTCCTTCCCCCGAACCTATTGTAGGTTAACGTTATTGAGTTGCTAATAGTTTGGTTAGTGGCAAACTCAGTCTGAGGGAAGATAGGAGAGGTGAGGGATTATGGGTAAGGGGAGGAGATGCTTGATAAAATGTTGCCGGCTTGGATCCGATATGGATCCGAATACCGACGGGTTGCAGAAAATGAAGTATAACTACTCAGATGGAACGTTATGGTGAGTACATAACTTCTTTTTTCTTTGCGTACTCTGTCTTTTAACTGTACTTTTTTTGAAGCACCTCTTCTTGAGTAGCCTTATACTCAGCCAGCTGATTCTTCATTTCATCCTGTGATTTGTTGAAGCTTTTTGTATGAGTTGATATATTCCTTCAGTGGGTCATTTATTTTAATGACATCTAAGCATATTTGATTTAATTTTCCTTTAAGTTATTTGAAGACATCTCTTATACCCAAGTTGAAGCATGAACTGCTTTTTTGCTGAACGGCTGTAAGATTCTTACCAGCTAGTGTCTTCAGTATTTTACAGTCCTGATCCGTGCCCTTCCTACAGATGCCGCATTTATTTCACTGAAAGTTATATATTTTCAGGTAAGGTGCAGCAGCTGTCTGCTCTTAACTCTTATTCGAGTTTGAATGCAAGAGCAGCTTCTTAAAGTTAAGAGATGCTTGAGTCCCTAGCTTATCATTAGTGGCCTTTGAGTGCTTGAAGTAGAACCTGCATCTTATATTTAGTTATAGTTGGTTGTTTTTCTTTCAACCAGTTAATCCCAGTGAGCACAAGTGTTCCTTTTGAGGGCAACCTGCAAGCATTGCCTCTAATTATATTTTCTTTGAGTTGGTGCAACTATGGAGGTAGTCTTTGTAGAGTCTGGTGGTGTGAGGGTAGATCCTGCCATATTAAGTGGTACATGTGGGCTTGCCCACCCCTACACAAGCACTGTTTTATTCTTCTTTTTTTGTGTCACAAGCAGTCTTCTTAGTGGGCACACTGTTTTTTTCTGTTTTCTATCTTCTGCTAAACATTTTTTGTTAGTGAGCAAATGACTGAATATAATTGGCTCGAGCAGATGGCACTTGGGTCATAAAGTATTTAATACTGTACCTGCCACATGTGACTGTCTGTAGAACATTGTTTTTGTTTTTTTTTTTGAAGAAACTGTAAACAACGTTTTAGGAAAATTCTTTCTACATGATGTAAATTTGAGTGCTTTTGTGTATTAGTTCCGTGTTCATGGGCTATATCATACAAGAACTGTAAATGTTCAGTGTTTTTGTTTGCAGGTTACACTGGCTTTAGATTCTGATCTCTTTTTGTTCTTGGTTTTCAGAGAAGGACCTGTCCTTGATCACAAAGAAAACAGCAGAAAACTGCATTATTATTGTTAAATAAAAAAATAAACATTTCAGAATACTGAACTACTGATAGTTTAACAGATTTAACAAAAAAATGTTCCAAAATCATTGGGCATGTAAGAAAACTTTGCCCGTTTGCATAACATCAATAAATATGTATATTCTTATTATTTTGTTTTGAGCTCCATTGCAGTTGGCTTATGGTTTAATGATTTGATTTTATTTCATACAAAACATAAGAATATGCTGCATCAGATCGAACATGTGTATTGCTATTTGTGACCTAATTTTACAGTGCACCCCTTTTAGTTTAAATTATTGGCAATTTTGTTATTACTTTTTTGCTTAGCACTTACAGATTATATTGTTTACTCACTGCACATTCTATTCCTTTTTAGGATGCTGTTCCCAACTGTATCCATGTTGTATTAGTACTTGCTGACAAAGATTTCTCTTTTCGTGTGGCAAAACCCACATCTGTACAGGTAGTTTGTTTTTTATTTTTTAATATGCAGTAGCACAAAAATTAAATCTGGCCTTTGTGTGTGAACTGATTATGAAACTTTGCAGAATTCAATAAGCTAACAACTAGCTTTTACTGGAATTAAAGTTGAAGATGCTAAAATGTAATGGGAGGCCTCAGTGACAAACCCATGGTCTAAACCCTTATCATGCAGAATGTAACAAGTAGCCAGCCAAGTCAACTGCTGCATACTATTACATTTATACAGAATATTACATTTTCTATCTTCTGCAAAGCATTTATTCTTAGTGGGCAGTTGGCTGTGAGTATAGTCGACTGGAGCAGATGGCATTTGGGTCATGTAGTAATTAATGTAGAGTACAAGTGCTGAAGACATTTTTAACTTCCCTCATACCGTATACTTGTAAGGCCTATTTTTACCAGACAGATAAAAAAAGTTACAGGCAACAATTAATAAAGAGGTAAACTAATTTATATGGAAGAGAAATGGACATGAGGTAGATGGGAAAATTAAACTCTCCACTGGGCCAAGGCAGTTTGAGACTAACATATTTAAAGGAGTATTTTAAGGCAGCACAATTCAGGTTGGTGTATCTCAGTCAAATGAGGACTACCAAACTAAATGGAAAATATAACATTGGCAGAGGGTGAGTAATCAAAGGACACAGAGACTCACACTTTGGACACATGCATTATGGAAAAACCTTAACTAGTATACATTGTTTATACATAGTCAGGATAGCAGAAAATGTTCTAAACACTAAAAAAATAAAAAATAAATAAAATGATATAGAAGAGAAATTATACCAAATGGTGCACCTGAAACAGAAGATAGACATAGGGTTGTTAGTGATAAATGGAAAAGAAAAGTGTAATACCCAAGATATATGGAACAGATTAGCTTCACAGAGAAAGGGGTGGAATAGTAGAAAGGCTTGGGGGAAATTTAATTTATATCCTAGGGATGTAAATTAAATTCTCCAAGCTGCTGTTTAACTTTTGTTTAGTTTTTACTATTTTGTATTTAAAATTTGCTTAGTTTGATTCTGTTTCCACTATGTATTGTACTTCATATTATAGAGCTTGTACTATGTATTATTTGAGCTTTTCTCCCCGGGCCTCCACTGAAAATGGGCTCTTTGAGCCCAGTGGACCTCCCCGGTCATCAAACTGGAAATAAATAAATAAAATAAATAAATAATATAGCCAAATTAAAACAGCTAAAACAAGAGAGGAGTGCTAAATGGCCAGAGTTAGTAAGATACTTATTTTGGACCTAGAGCATAAGAGGTAAATAATAGGAAGATAGGATTAGAATAAAGTAGAGCATAAGAAATGCCACATGATAATTGTATGAACCAGGCAGTTTTGGAGAACAAAATTAGTGGAGAGGTTGCTAACGAACAATGGCAAGAAATTTGCAGGAAGCCTAAGCATGCAGCTAAATCCAGGCTTTTCAGAATATTTGTCAGGAGATGTTTGTATATGTTATTTGTACTTTTATACTCCCAGTTCATTACAGAAAATATTTCCTCAGGTGGGGATACAGATGCTGAAGGCACAGAAAGAATGAAAAGAGAATTAGAATATTTTCTGGAACTGTTCAGAACTGACTAACTTTAAGAAAGCCATACAGAATGTTGCAATACGGATATTTGGCAAACATGTTACATGAAACAAAGAAACAATGTATTTTAGCTGTGACACTGAAATCTAAATTATAAAAAAAAGCTGTGAACTGAGTATACAGTTAGTTGTTAGTAGCAAAAAAAACAATTAACAGAAAAAAGAAGTCAACTTAACTAACAAATTGTGCACATTAATAAATATCATGAAAGAGGGGAAAGACCTGGAGTTCCAAATTTTATTAGCAGGGGCAAGTAAACCTCATCTTAATAAACAGCAATTGTGGGAACATTTCATACAAAATAATGTCAAGAATGATTAAGGAAATAGAGTGATTAAGGAAAATTAACAAAGAAGGACTTGAAGAGGGACTGGCTGGCAGGTGAGAATGTAACTAGAAGTATAAATGAATAACAGATGTTTGAGAAATAGCTTGAAATGTGAATGTTATCTATGTATGAAGGTATAAGGTATATAATAAACTTTATGCTTATGATAAAAGCAAACCAAGAACTGGAAAAAAGTTGTTAATGAGTGTCACTCATCTGGTCAGGATAAACAGACAAACATTCGTGGGTTCAGTTCAAGCAGCTTTATTACACAAAAACACATTAGAAATTACGCTTTGTAACGTAAACTTAAATAAACTTATAAACAGACTGACTACCACACTCATACATGTTAATACTCTGGCTGTTCTCTCAAAATGGCAGTGCTGCATGCACGGTCTCACTATTTATATGTATGTGCTTACATCTGGAAATGCTTCTTAAAGGTACATACACACACTCTGATCTGCATCCAACCTCTTTGAGAAATAGTCCATATACTAAATGACAGTATTCAATGACATGCAATTTACAGAAAATATCTTTTGACATGCAGTTATACAGAACTAATTATTTGATATGCAGTCATACAAAATCAGACACACATAAAACGAGCATGCCCAGGTTGCTGTATATTTTACACTAGATCTGAAGTAGTTAACTTCATTTGATCAGCAACCTGTGGGTATCGGATCCGACCCGGATCCAAGCCGGCAGCTTTCCAAGCTAGAGTTCCGAGCTCCAAGCTCCTCCCCCTTACATATAATACCCTGCTACCTCCCTCCAGTCCCTAGATCTCATTTGCCGCGGCTTCTTGAAACACGAGTGATGAGCTCCTGGTGGTTTTGTGAGTGGTTTCATAGGGTTTTTTTACTTTGTTTTTTCACATAAAATTGTGCGTGTGTGTGTATTAGTCGACCCTTAGTTTATTTAGCTTAAATTGTTTTAGTAGTCAGTTAGTCTTAACCTTTCCCTTCCCCTTATCTGTGTGTGGGTGTGTGTGTGTGCGTTGTCATGGCCAAAGGCCCTAAGGCCGTATTTTCTAAATGCTCTGAGTGTGGCCATAAGCTGTCCCCAGCCGATGGCCACACTCAGTGCGTTATTTGCCTGGGGGTTGCTCATTTATCATCAGGCTGCCTGATCTGTGCTGCCTTCAACCCCCGGGCTTTGAGGGACAGGAGGACAAAGTTAATCCTTGTGGGCCTGTTGCCTCGGATTCTGCTTTTTCTTCCTCTCCCTCAGTGGCACCAGCCGCGACTGTTCAGCCTACTGTTCCTTCTCCCCTGGCTGGGACTCAAACTCCCACTGTGTCCCAGGGAGAAAGGGACACCAGTAAGAAAGATAGACATTGAGAGAAGGAAAGAGACAGGGAGAGGCATAGGAGCCATAAGCGGCGTGCCGATTCTGCCCCCTCGGCCCCGCCGGCTAAGCAGCTCTTTTCTCCCGTGAAGGTCTCTGGGTCTTCCCCCTCTCGGCTCCATTTTCCACGTTTCTCTCCGGAGCCGGAGGAGGAGACCCGGTTACCTTCGAGGTCATCGAGGCAGCCTTCCCGGCCAGCCTCGGCGGCTTCTTCTAGATCAACTAGGAGCCTTTCGGATGCAGACATGGACCGGATGATGCGTCGCTTCCTCCAGGCCCAGATGCAGATGGGAGTTCTCTTCCCTCCCCCCCTACAGGGGGGGGGGTGCTCTGCCCCTTTCTTTGCCCCCATTGCTCCTTCTCCGATCCATTATCGGGTTTCGGAGCCGTCTGTGCCAATAGTAATCGCTACTTTGACGCCGGCTGTACCCTCGAGTTTGTTGGGTCCTTTTTTGGATCTGAGCTCCCAGGGCCGTGAGCCAAGCCTCGGATCCAGAGGGGTGAGTATGTCTTCGGCTCCGATGCGGTCGGAGCACACTTTTCTTTCGGGTCCGATCACTTTGGCGGCGCCGATCCACACATCGGAGCCAAGGGGGCTGCTCTTGGATCCTAGGGAGGGCGGTTCACCTTCGGCCTTCGACGTCGTGGAGAGGGTCCTCTCGAGGGATTCGAGGCCCCAGGTTCGTGCTACGGATCCACCTGCCATTCCTTCGCAGACGGGCCTGTCTTCCATCATCCTGCCACAGGGACAGCCTGCATCTATGTCCAAGATGGTTCACCTAGAGGAACAGTACCTGGTTGGTGAGCCCTCCTCAAACAACCCCTTCCCCCCCGAAGAGGCTCCTCACAAATGAAAGTGTAAATGGAGGCACTTGGACTCCCCCGAGTCCCTCACGGAAGACACTGACTTGGAGGAAGTTGAAGGTTCCCCCAGGTCACCCCCCGAAGATGTCTACTTTGGAGACATCATGGAGATGCTGCGCATTAGAGGGGGTTGGTCAGCCCAAAAACCTTCCTCGGATGAGTCTGTGTTTCTGGAGGCATTTGACACAGGCCCATCTACCTCTTGGGTGTCCCCTCTGGCCGACCCACTGGTAGATCTTATAACTACCAGGGCGTGGAATGAGCCGGACACTTTAGAGCCGATCCCCAGGAGACCAGATAAAGTCCTTAGTCCCCCGACAGACAGAACGGCGTGGAGCAAAGTTTCCCCAGTAGATGCCATGGTGGTGGCGGCTGCCACCAAGAAGGAACTGGCTCAGGATAGTTCCTCGGTACATCCTCCCGGCAAGGAGTCTCGGATGATGGACTGCATTGGAAAGCAGATGTTTGCTTCAGCCACCTTCTCCGTAAGGGCGCTGAACTACTTGGCACACGTGATTCGCCTTCAGCGGGATCTAATCAAAGAGTATGCTGGGTCACCCCCGGAGTCCATGTCGGCCGAGGACAAAAGAACCTTCTCTGCACGAATGGCCACTCTAAAGTCAGTATCCAACACTTCTATGCGGCTTCTCTCCCATGCCACAGAGGGGGCGGCTAGAGCCAGCGGAGCAGGCATTGCCTTGCGGCGTCATGCCTGGCTCCGTCTTTGTGATTTTGCGGAACCCTTCAAGGCGTCCTTCGCGAATGCTCCCTTTGACAGTTCTACCCTGTTTGGTAAGACTGTCCGTGATACGCTACTCCAGAGCGAGAAAGACAGGAAGACGTCTGCCATCAGAATCTGCTTCTCGGCTCCTCAAAGGCCCTTCTCCAGGAACCAGAGAGGACAAACGAAGATGTGGTTCCAGAAATCTCAACAATCCCATTTTGCTCCGGACCCTTCGTCCTTCAGAGGCAGGGGGAGGACAAGGCGGATGCCAGCACAGAGGCAGAGGGGGGCCGAAGAATTTCGGGTCGAGGGAACCTTTTTCCGACCGACCCATGCAGCAACCCTGAGGGGTTGCCCGACTGCTCCTCTCTGGAGGCAGTCAGGGGGCATTTCTCGGAACACCTAGCACATTGGGAGTCCATCACGACAGATCGCTGGGTGCGCCGAATAATATCCGGAGGCTACTCTATTCCCTTCGTGAACCCTCCCCCTCAGTTGGGGCGCCTCCCCGATGTCCCACCCAGTCAGTGGGAGGCAGCAGCTTTAGAGATGAAAGAGCTGCTAAGAAAGAGAGCCATCCAGCATGTCCCCCCAGGCCAGTCTGGATCAGGCAATTACTCCAGGTTCTTTTTGGTGCCAAAAAAGACGGGGGACTTGAGGCCAATTCTTGACCTGTCTACATTGAACCTGTCCGTTGCCAAGGAGAAATTCCAGATGGTTACCATTCAATCTATTCTCCCCCTTCTGCAGGAGAACAACTGGATGTGCTCCATAGACCTCAAGGATGCGTACTATCACATTCTAATGAACAGGCGATCCAGGAGGTTTCTCCGCTTTCGGTTGGGGGCCAGTCATTATCAGTTCAGGGTCCTCCCTTTCGGCCTCACCACAGTCCCCAGGGTGTTCACCAAGGTCATGGTAGATGTAGCGGCCCACCTGAGGCTTCAGAGAATACAGGTCTTTCCTTACCTGGACGACTGGCTCCTCGCCGCTCCCACCAGGCATCTACTATGCTCAGCCAGGGATTATTTCATGCGTTTGTCCCACCAGTTGGGAATCACTAATTACAAAAAAATCGTCCCTTCAGCCTGCTCAGGTCCTGGACTTCATAGGGGCCAGAATAGACATGCTTCAGTCCAAGGCCTTCTTGACTTCGGACAGACTCCACAACCTAACTCTACATGTCTTAGCCCTTCTGCAGTCTCTGGCCCCACCAGTGGAATTAGTCCTGAGGGTCTAAGGTCTATGGTGGCGGCTATCAACCTTTCACCCCTAGCCCGCTTGAATATGAGGGTTCTTCAGTGGACCTTGCAGGTCCAGTGGTCCATCCTTCGACATCCGTTGTACTCCCCAATTCCCCTCAGCAGGGTTTGCTCCATTCCCGAGAGCTTCGGGAAGGGCAGCTTTTTTTGATGTGTCTACCCCAAGCCACATTGACCACGGACACTTCTTGCCTAGGGTGGGGGGGTTGCATTGCATGGGCAGAACTGTCCAAGGCATGTGGACTCCAACAGAGACCGTTTTGCATATCAGTGTTCTGGAGATGAGGGCAGTGCTTCTAGCGTTGCAAGCTCTCCATGCCCTTCTTCCTCTATGGACTATTGCAATTCAGACAGACAATATGGCAGTGGTCTGGTACATCAACAAATAGGGGGGAACCAAGTCTTACCCCCTTTGCCAAGAGGCCATGAGAGTTTGGGAGTGGGCGATATCCACCAACCGTTTTCTGCTAGCAACGCACATTCCAGGTCGGTCCAACATTTTAGCGGTCAAGCTGAGTTGAACTGTCCTCTCACCTTATGAGTGGTCTCTGAACCCCTTAGTAGTGAAACAGATCTTCCTCAAATGGGGTCATCCTTGCTGAGATCTGTTTGCATCGCCTTTGAACGCAAAGTGCAGTGAGTTTTTTGCTCTAATCCCTCCACCGGGAGTGACCCGCAGAGACGCTGTAGTTCATGCTTAGTCATCCGGTCTTCTTTATGCTTATCCTCCTTTCCCGTTAATGACAAAATTCTTGCAGAAAGCTCGTCGGTTGGGTAGCAAGGTTGTCCTCATAGCCCCAGTCTGGCCTCGTCAAACCTGGTTCCCATACCTGTGGTCTCATCTCATAGCTCCTCCCTCATAGCTCCTCCTTGGATCTTAGATCCCATTCCGGATCTGATTTCTCATCCTTCGGGATTGAAAACTCCGAACCTGGATGACCTCAAGCTTTCCGCTTGGTTGATCCAGTTCTTTTAGTGGCTAGGACTCCCGGCATTTTGTCCACAGTTAAATCCATCTTGGTGGCGGCACATAAGCCTTCTTCCAGGAAAGTCTACAACAGTAAATGGAAACGTTTTTCTATCTGGGCTGGGCAAAGGAATTTGGACCCCTTTACGGCTCCCATTCCAGCAGTACTTGAGTTCTTATCCCACATTTTTCATCAGGGGGCCAGTTCTTCAACTGTGAAGGTTCAAATGGCGGCCATTTCCCACTTCCACATCAGAGACAATCTTGGTCCCTTAGCTTCCTGTAAGATCTGTAAGACCTTCTTGAAAGGTACCTTTCTTTTAAGACCTCCTGTCAAGAATGCGGTTCCTCCGTGGGATCTAACTTTAGTGCTCCAGGCTCTTACTGGCCCCCCCTTTGAGCCTGCAGCTTCGGTTGACTTAAAGTATTTGTCTTGGAAAACTGCCTTCTTGATTGCTATTACCTCAGCTAGAAGGGTATCGGAGCTTCAGGCCCTTTGTACTAAACCTCCGTATCTTGTCTTCCATAAGGACAGAGTATCCCTTAGGACTAATCCCTTTTTACCTAAAGTGGCTTCCAAGGCTAACATCAACCAATCCATTAATCTGCCTGTTTTCTTTCCTAACTACCAGAACAAAGGAGAGTACAGACTACATTCATTAGACGTGCATAGACAATTGCACTTTTATTTGCACAGAACAGCTGCCTCGCGTAAGTCGGAGCAGCTCTTTGTTTCCTTTGCTAAGCCATCTTTGGGTAAACCAGTAATGAAGGTGACTCTAGCTAGGTGGATATCTCACTGCATTTTACTCGCGTACAAAATTTCTGGTCGGCCTGAGCCCGTGGGGGTTCATGCTCACTCTACTCGTTCTATGGCTACCTCTGCTGCCTTTTGGTCAAGGGTACCCTTGGATGACATTTGCTCAGCAGCTACTTGGGCTTCCTCTCATACTTTTATTTCTCATTATAAATTAGATCTGATATCCAGAGGGAGGGCAGCCTTTGGCTCTGCAGTGCTCCAGAATATTCTTCCTTGAGGACCTCCTAAGTTTTTGGTAGCTGGGGACTCTGTCCCACAGGTTGCTGATCAAATGAAGTTAACTACTTCAGATAAAGAAGTTATGTACTCACCATAACGTTCCATCTGAGTAGGTAACTTCATTTGTCAGCAACCAACCCCCCCCCTCCGTCCCCCTAACCTGTAGTTCGTTACCTGAATAATTAAGTGATTCACTCCTAGTAGGTATCAGGTTAGGATGTTCAGGTTGTTGCTTGTTTTAGCGCTGTCTGATAATTGGGCAAACTTGATGTGAGGACTGGAGGGAGGTAGCAGGGTATTGTGGGTAATGGGGGGGAGCTTGGAGCTCGGATCTCTAGCTTGGAAAGCTGCTGGCTCGGATCCGATACCCACAGGTTGCTGACAAATGAAGTTACCTACTCAGATGGAACGTTATGGTGAGTACTTAACTTCTTTTTCTGGAAATACGACCTGATCGTGTAACATGAAAATCAGAATTGATCTAGCAATGGGGACCATCTTTAAGGAATGTTCAATTTTTGGGGACATCTGGGACATCATCAGGAACGAGAATGGATACTGAGACATGTTCTTCTGTATGAACATTGTCAGTGTTGCTCTGAGATCTAGAGTCTGTATCACAGGTATGATGCTGCAATATTGTTTCTGATACAGGAAGAGGATGTCTCCAGTTTCTCCTCTATTCTATACCCTCAGATTCCACTAAGTAGGATCTTGGCTCGCCACATATACCTCTCACTTGACCAATTTGATTAAAACCTTTTGCCATTTGCATCCTGACTGTCTCTCCTTCTTTTAACGGACAAAGAAATCTGTTTGTTTTATTTTAGCTGGAGTTCTGAGAAGAACACTTCTTAAAAAGTCGGGCTTTGAGTTCTCTGTTGTTTTTAGCATTATGCACCAACAAACTAGAACTGATAGGCAAGGTTGTTCTGGTTTGCCTAGATAGAAATCTTTGAGCAGGCAAGTCAAGTAGGTTGTCATGGGGTATATTTCTGAGACTGAGTAAATTCAAGAAGATATCGGTATTGTCACGCTTTGACAGCTCTAGTAATTGCTTTGTACTCTGTACTGCACATTCAGCAAGGCCATTTGACTGTGGGTATTCAGGACTGCTAGTAACATGAATAAAGTCCCACTTTTTTTGCAAATCTCTGAAGCAATTTAGTGGTAAACTGAGAACCGTTGTCCGAAATAACTTTGTGTGGACTACTATGGACTGAGAAATGATGTTTCATCTTAGTAATAAAAGCACTGGAAATATGGGTAGGTAGCAAATCAATCTCAAACCAGTTCGAATAAGAATATGCCAACACTACGTAATGATGATTGTTCCACTCAAGTATATCATTTGCTACTGTTGACCAAGGTAGTTCGAGAATTTGGTTTAACTGAAGTGGCTGTTTTTGCAAATGCGGTTTAGTACTGTTGCATACTGAACAAGAAGAAAGCACTTTATCAATGTCTTTTGATAGAGAAGGCTAAAATACTAGTCCTCTCGCCCTTCTTTTGGTAAAATTGGACCATGGGTGGCCACGACACAAAATCTGATTGTATTTGCGTTGCAAGGAAGTAGGAGCAATACTTTTTGGACCTTTGAAAATTATACCATCTTCCATTAGCATCTCATCTCTGTATAGAAAATAAGTTTGCACTTCTGGTGGTACACAGGATTGCTTCGACGGCAATCCTACATTGATGAAGTGGCTGAGCTTTTACAAAATTGGCTCAGTCTTTGTATGATCTCATCAAGTCTTGTGATAGAAAAATTCCACACTTCCATGACATCAAAGTCAGAATTCTCTGAATCAGGCTGTTCCGTGGTATTTGTGGGCGATGTGGATAAGGTGTCAGCCAGATAAAGAAGTTTCCCTTTTGTATAGATGATTTTGAAATTATACTTTTGCAATTTAAGCATTATTCTTTGTAGTCTTGCTGGAGCTGAATGCATAGGCTTCTTTAAAATAGTCACTAGAGTTTGATGGTCAGTTTCTATCTGGATAGCTTGGCCATAAATATAGTCATGGAACTTTGAACATGCGAACACAATTGCCAAAAATTCCTTCTCAATTTGAGCATACTTCTTCTTAGTTTGGGTAAGAGTAATAGATGTATGGGCAACAGGATCTGCCCTCTTGAAGAATAATTGCACCAAGACCGAACTTTGAAGCATCACAGGAAAGAAGTACTGGTCTGTGGACATCATAGTATTTTAATGTAGACGGGTTAGCAGTTTGCTGTTTGAGGTTGTCAAATGCTTTCTGGTGCTGTTCTGACCATGACCATTCAACATTTTTGTATGACAACTGTCTTAAAGGCGTTGATAATTCACTAAGATCAGGGATAAATTTACCGAAATAGTTAACCTTACCAAGAAAACGCTGTAAAGCTTGGACATTGTCTGGAGCTAGCATCTCAAGAATGGCTGTTTGCTTGGAAGGGTCTGGACGTAAGCCTGTACTGGTGACCTACATAAGTAACTTCTGGTAATCTGAATTTGCATTTCAGAGGATTGAGCTTTAAATTTACTTCACGCGCTCTGTCCAGAACTTTCCTGAGATTTCTCTCATGCTTTGCTTCATCATTGCCTCCAACCAGTAAATCATCAACTATTATAGCACACGGGTAGCCTGAAAAAATTTGCTCCATTGCATGCTGAAAGACTTCACTGGCAGAATTTAATCCAGAAGACATCCTGAAGAATCTATATCTACCAAATGGGGTACTGAATGTAGACAGCAGTGAAGATTTGCGATCAAGCATCACTTGCCAAAATGAACTCTTTGCTTTTAAGACAGAAAAAACAGTGGCATTTGGCATGAGTGTGGCAATTTCCTCGGCTGTATGCATAGGATGATGAGGTGTTTTTAATGCCTTGTTCAAGTCTCTTGGGTCAGTGTGTATTCTGATTTCATCTGCATTTTTCTTAGGAGCAGCTACCATGGAAGATGCCCACTCAGTTCTGTTACTGGACAAATCACACCTTGCTGCACCATTTTGTCTAACTGGACATTGAATTTGTCCTGCATAGGTAGTGGAACATTTCTTGCTGGTCTGACCACTGGAGTGACCTCTGGGTCTACTTTTATGGAGTACACAGCTGAACGTTTGCCTAACGTGTCATCAAAAACATCAGCATACTCTGAGAAAATAGTGTCAGTAGAGCTGGAACTGGGGCGTGCTTACATGATGGACTTCTTTGGTAAAAGAAAGCAGTTTCATTCTTAAACTGTCTTTGAGACCTAATAATGACTGCACAGGTTGCCTGACTACATAAAACTGCAAGCTGTAACTTTTCCTAGCCAAATAGCATGAAAGCACTACTGAGCCTCTGGTTTGACTTTGTTCACCTCCATAAGCAACAAGCTTCGCACAGTTGGCCAAGTTAAGTTGCTCACTAGCCTTCACTTTAGCAAATGTCTCTGCTTGAGCTCTGTGGTCTTGCCATTGATCAGGACAGTAGAAAATACTTCATTCTTTGCCAGCAAATCTACTGCATTAACCTTTTCACTGATCACTGATACACCATCTACATAGAAAGTAGGGTTGCAGCTCTGTACATGATCAACTTGCTTTTTTGAGTGACCTTTCTTAATAACTGAACGAGGCTTGCTTGATTTACAAAACATTTGAATATGGTTCCATTTTTTACACTTGAGGAATTGCTGACCAAATGCTAAGCACCTCTCTCTTTTAGACTCACGGTTGGCTCCACTATTAGGGCAATTAACAGTAAGACTTGACTTGGGTTTTGCTGGCTCGCCTTATAGTATACTGAGCATGCCCTTTTTACTGAGCTAGTCTTGGAACTTGCTACATAGTTATGAGTTCTGCCTGCTAGACCTGCAGGGGTTGCAGCTGCCATGTGTTTAGGCCTGTTTCTGCTTGCCACGTGTTGCATGCTGTGTACGTTTGCTCTAGAGGCTGTCGAAACTATGCTTTTATCACTTGCAAGCATACTTGTGTGCCTTTCTCTGAGCTCATGGATTTGACAAATCTCTATGGCTGTGCTTAATGTTAAATCACTGTCATGAAGCAAAATCTTTCTCACTGCAGCATTAACACCACACACAAGCCTGTCCTTTATTAACTCTTCTTTCAAGTCACCAAATCTGCACGTTCTAGCCTTGTTTCTCAAGTCAGCGATATAAGCTGCAAAAGTTTCACCTGGCTTCTGGTCTCTTGTATAAAGTAAGTGCCTCTCTAAAGTAACATTTGTCTGGAGATTGCACATTTCTCTAAATTTACATTTTAAGCCCTCGGGGTACTCCCTTGATTCAGCCGATACCACAGTATGGTAGTTTCTCCCTCTCTTGCATGCACCTCTTTTTCAGAAAAAGCTGCTTGTATGAAAATATTGTATACCTGCTCAGATACTCACCATTTCTCTGCTATATTATGATCAAACACAAGTGGACTTGGTCTGCGAAATGCTTCTGCAATATCAACAGACACTAGTGAAGGTGCTTGAAATTATGTACGCACATAAACACACATATATATATATGCCAGAACTTTATGCCAGTACTTGTAATTATGCCCAATAGCACAACAAACTCTTTGAAATAACTGTATTTTGCCAAGTAAGTATCCATAGCACAAGACCAGTTTGAAATCACTGTATTTTGTGAAACCACTCTTTATCAGTGTAAGAAATACTTTGAAATGACTGTACTT